>NC_135990.1:17364824-17477627 GCF_053455715.1 Rhinoraja longicauda
CCTTCCTGAGGTGATCTGTTATCCTCCTCGATTTGTCCTGTTTTTCTTCACTTCCAGTTTTCCACCCATTCTCCCTACTACAATCAGTCTGAAGAAGGATACTGACCCCAAACGTCAACAATCCTTCGCTCCAGAGATGCTGCCTGACCCACTGAATTACTCCAACACTCTGTGTCTATCTCAAATGTTGCCCAGTCTCTCCCTGTAGCTAATATCCACTAATCCAGACAGCAAACCTCCAAACCTCTCCTGCAGCCTCCCAACCCCTCCACATCCCCCCGGTAAGTGGGAGCCCAGAGAATGGTGACATGGCAGCCACTGCTCATTGCTGGTGTTGCTAAACCAGAGCTTGTACACTCTGAGAACTGACAAGGATGTGTTTAAGTCTGAGACTTGGGGAATAAATTACCGAGCACTCTGCCCATAGTCCACGAGTGGACAGTGTCCCATGGAGTCTCCGGGCAATCTCTCCGGCTGCTCCTGCTTGCCATTCCTCAGCCAGGGAATGCTGCAGTGAGGCAGACTGCAGGCCTGTGCTGGTGGCAACCTTTACCACAGCTACACGCAACTCAGGCACGACCAGCTGAGGATGAATGTCAGATGCAGAGGTACACACAAAATGCTCCAGTATCTCAGCGTCTCTGGAGAAAACAAACTGGCTCAGTTTAGTTTGAAGATACAGTACGGAAACAGGCCCTTCGGCCCACCGAGTCCATGTCAAACAGCGATCCCCACACACTAACACTATCCTATACACACTAGGGACAATTTACAAATGTACCAAAGCCAATTAACACACAAACCTGTACGTCTTTGGAGTGTGGGAGGAAACTGGAGATCCCGGAGAAAACCCACGCAGGTCACGGGGAGAACGTACTGTGATGTGTTGAGAGGTCGGGAGCTTTTCTCTTGAAGGTTGGGAGGTGTGGGTGCCGGAAATGAAGACAGAAAAGTTCATGTTTTCAAACTTAAATTCCATATAAGGCAGCACCTGCAGTTCCTACCTTCACAACATCAGATGCAGACTCTGCCCTGAGCACCAATGTTGTTGGCAGGGGAGACGCACATACATCATGGACCAAGTCCAGTAGCTTCAACATGTACACACTGAGACATGGAGCATTATAACATTCAGAACAGTGAGTGGGCACACTGTTGACTTTGTGATAATGGAACCCCTCTCTTGCTACCTTTCCAGCTGGAGAAATGTGCTCAGGACCTGGGAAGCACATCCAAGGCTGTTGGCTCGTCGATGGCCCAGCTCCTGACCTGTGCAGCACAGGGCAACGAACACTACACAGGTAGGTGACCATCAGTGCCGTGCACGGCCAGGCCGTGGACACCAGACATCTGCACAAGGAGATCGTCATGAAGGGTTTAGAGGACAATGGGCCAATGCAGCCCAGAATGCCAAATTGGTCAGCAGTGACACGGTGGGCTGAAGGGCCTGGCTCTGTGCTAAATAACTCTAGTGCTCTGTAACAGCAGGCTTGTAGAACTGAACTTCACAATTGTCCATGTTGCCCTCTAGGCCTGTGATCACCTGTAGAGTTTGCAGGAGTCACTGTAGACATGCTGAATCTCCTCCACATGCTGAGGAAGTGCAGGTGTTGTGTGTGATCTAGGCGGTTGCTGTAAGCTTGCTGCCCCACCACATCACGCTGGTGATATTTATGCCAAGCAATGTAAAGGGCAAAGGGTGGAGGCTTGGAGGGGGATCTGAGGGGGAATATTACAGAGTGGTTGGGGTGGTGCAGTGTGAAGAGATACTCGAGGCAAAGACTCTGAAGGCTCTTGATTGAAGAAGCATTGACCACAGTGCTTGACAAGGCTGCAGACCTTCAAGTAAATGGGATGAGTGCAGGGAAGTACAACTTGAACTTTGGGCATGTTTCTGCCATGTCAACTCTACCAGCCCGTGAACCAGCGTGAGTCTGAGAGTGGGATGCCATTTATGTGAAGGAAACAGTGGAATGGAGCTCACCTTTAGTTTAGTTTAGAGATACCGCTCGAAAACCTGCTCTTCGGCCCACCGAGTCCGCACCAACACATCGCCAGAACATTAGCACTATCCGACACACAAGGTTCAATTTACCACGGCCAATTAACCTACAACCCTGTACGTCTTTGGGATGTGGGAGGAAACCGGAGCACCCGGAGAAATCCCACGCAGGTCACAGGGGGAATGTGCAAATCAAAGATAATAGAGCAGAGCAAGATAGACCACTTGACCCTCAAAACCGTAGTATGTCACGGCGCCATTTTAGTCGGCAGAAACTTGAAGAAACATTAAAAAAACAAAAATCTGCGAATTGATATTCTGCATTTTAATGGTATCACCACACATACTGTTCCCCCAAAACACTGACTACACTGCGAGAGGCAGAGAGAACGGCGGGCTTTGCTTACTAAAATGGCGGACGTTACGCTCCTTTGCGTACTGCACTTCAGTATAGAGTGGTTCATCTTGCTCCTCTAGTATCTTTGCTGCAAACTCTGTACAGACAGCACCTGTAGTTAGGATCAAACCTGGGTCTCTGATGCTGTGAGGCATCAGCTCTACCACTGTGCCACCGTGCCCTGATAAGCCTGATGTTGTGGAGGGCAGGCAGCATATCTCTAGCTGGCTGAATACTCAGTGAGAGGGAATGGTGAGGCAGAGGAACTGCTGTACAGCCTCTAGAGATGAGATGTTGGCCACATCACCGAGCCTGTTCCCCACAACCCTGGCTGCCCTACAGAGCCCTGAACAGCTCCATAACATCCAGACAACACGAGAAACAACCCCTCATCAACGAGAAACAATGCCTCCTATCTAGGTTTTTCCAAAAGGGGAGAACATGCATACAACTTACTTTGCCAACATTCGTGACTGTGGCAAGACTATTATAAAACAAACTAACTTCAAACCTATTAAATTGGCCACAAAATGCTTTGTGGCGTACAGTACTGAGAAAGTGAAAGGTGCTATATAAATGCAGACTTTTCTGTAGCACGCTGTGTCCAAGATGCTGCCGTTTATGTGTAAATATGCAAACGGCTTTTAGACGTCTTTACTGTTGAATGAAGGGGAATCGTGGCTGGTTCCAAAAGCAGCAGCAACCTCTGTAGAGGTCTCTCAGTCTGCCTGGCACATTCCCAATGCTTCCACTGCAGGGTTTTAGAAACTAGATCACAAACTCTGGCAAGTCCCCAACACAGATACATATTTCATGCATTCATTTTATCAACCGTAACACAAGCAGAAAATACAAGTAAATTGAAGCCACACTTAGATGACAGGAATCTAGTTCAGACTGTTACATAGAAACATAGAAAATAGGTGCAGGAGGAGGCCATTTGGCCCTTCGAGCCAGCACCGCCATTCATTGTGATCATGGCTGATCGTCCACAATCAATAACCTGTGCCCAACTTCTCTCCATATCCCTTGATTCCACTAGCCCCTCGAGCTCTATCTAACTCTCTCTTTAAATCCATCCAGTGATTTGCCTCCACTGCCCTCTGGCAGAGAATTCCTCAAATTCACAACTCTCTGGGTGAAAAAGTTCCTTCTCGCCTCATTTTTAAATGGCCTCCCCTTTATTCTAAGACTGTGGCCCCTGGTTCTGGACTCGCCCAACATTAGGAACATTTTTCCTGCATCTAGCTTGTCCAGTCCTTTTATAATTTTATATGTTTCTATAAGATCCAGTCCTTTTATAATTTTATATGCCTCTATAAGATCCAGTCCTTTTATAATTTTATATGTTTCTATAAGATCCAGTCCTTTTATAATTTTATATGTCTCTATAAGATCCAGTCCTTTTATAATTTTATATGTCTGTATAAGATCTGTTCTGTCCCATAAAGACAATGCTTTCAGTATGGACACACTGGGCAGATATCTTACACTCGGGCACACAGGAGCAGGGTGCATTTCCAGTGTGCGTTGGGATCTAGGAAGCTGAATCACCACAGACAGCTTTGTGATTATTCCTGCACTCAGTGCCACGATACTCTTCCTGACCCTCGAGCATATTATCACAAACTCCCCTCCCACCTCGTACATGTTCTCCCCTCACCGTGGGGCGGCACGTTGCCACAGCGGGAGAGTTGCCTCACAGCACCAGAGACCCCCGAGATTGACACAAGAAGCTGGAGTAATGCAGCATCTCTGGAGAAAAGGAATAGGTGGCGTTTCGGGTCGAGACCCTTCTTCAGACTCGGGTTTGATCTTGGCCACGGGTGCTGTCTGTATGGAGTTTGTACGTTCTCCCCGTGATCTGTGTGGGTTTTCTCCGGGATCTCCGGTTTCATTCCACACTCTAAAGGCGTTCAGGTTTGTAGGTTAATTGGCTTGGTGAAATTGTAAGTTGTCCCCAGTGTGTGCAGGATAGTGCAAGTGTGTGGGGATCGCTGGTCGGCACGCACTCGGTGGGCCGAGGGTCCTGTTTCCACACTGTATCTCCAAACTAAACCAAAAAAACGAAGTTCTCCCTCTCATCACGTGGGCTCCTCCCACTCCTCAGAGACGTGGGTCAAATGGAGACTGACAATTCTTCCTGAGGGTAGGTTGGTGCAAACGTAAGCAATGAGCATGTGTGAGGAGGAATAAACTACAGCAAAGTAAAACCAGGCAGAAATGCACTGCTGGAAGCCAGTATTCACCCAATGGGCAGAATGGCCTCCTTTAGTGTTGTGATCTGTGACAGAGATGTACTCTCGTGTACAATGACCAATTATAATATCATTCATGTACTACATCATGAACCATTAGCATTCCCTACTGCAGGGCAGTTACATTCCTGCCTCTACAACATTCCCAATAACTTGTCCCAGAATTGAATTAATAGGCAGTAACACTAGTTTACTTTAGAGATACAGCATAGAAACAGGCCCTTCACCCCAACCAAGCCATGCAGATCTCGGGAAAAACCCCATGTGGGTCACGGGAAGAACATCCAAACTCTGTGCAGACAGCACCCTTAGTCAGGATCGAACCCGGGTCTCTGGCGCTGTAAGACAGCAACTCTACCGCTGCACCACCATGCCACAAAATGAATTAATATGGAAGATTTACCAGGAAGTTACCGGGATTTGTGGGTTTGAGTATAGGGAGAGGATGAGTAGGCTGTTGAGATGCACTCGATCATGAGGGGGTGTGGATCACTTGAACGCTCACAGTCTTTTTTCAAGAGTAGAATTTAAAGGGCAGAGACTTGAGAGAGGGAGAAATTGAAGAGGGACTCAGGGGCACCTTTTCTATCTGTAGCTGTGTCTGGACTGAGCTGCCAGAGAAACGATAGAAGCAGGTACCATTACAACTTCTAGAACACGTTTGGACACATATATGGATGGAAGGGCAAATGCAGGCAAATTGGCTTCATGGAAGGAAGCAGAGGGTGATGGTCAAAGGGTCAAATGGCCTCCTCCTGCCCCTATTTTCTATGGTTCTATCTCTCCCTCCTAACCCCATTCACCTGCCTTCTCCCCATAACCCCTGACACCTGTCCTAATGAAGAATCTATCTACAGTGTATCTCTGCCTTAAGAATATCCACTGACTTGGCCTCCACAGCCTTCTGTGGCAAAGAATTCCACAGATTCACCACAGATTGATGGTGGAAGGTTGCTTCTCGGACTGGAGGCCTGTGACTAGAGGTGTGCCTCAGGGTTTGGTGCTGGGCCCATTACTGTTTGTCATCTATATCAATGATTTGGATGAAAACATACAGTACAGGGCAAGATTAGCAAGTTTGCAGATAATATAAATGGGTGATTTTGCAGATAGTGAAGATGGTTGTGATAAATTTCAGCAGGATCTTGATCGATTGGCCAGGTGGGCTGAGGAATGGTTGATGGAACTTAGTACAGAGAAATGTGAGGTGTTGTATTTTAGGAAGTCTAACATGGGCAGGACCTACACCGTGAATGATAGACCTCTGAGGAGTGTTGGAGCCTTTGGCTGGGCAAGGGGCCTCCTTTGGCGTGAGCATTGGGCAGGTCAGGAGGGAGGGGGAGAGGTGGGAGGAGGTGATCTGGGTGGTGCAGGGGTGGAGGAGTTTGACCGGTGCTGTGGTCTACCCCAGGTATCGCGGCCAGAGAAACGGCGCAGGCCCTGAAGACGCTGGCGTCGGCAGCTCGGGGAGTGGCCGCCTCCACAGACAACCCGCCCGCACAGAACTCCATGCTGGACGCGGCCCGCGACGTGATGGACGGGTCGGCCCTGCTCATCCAGGAGGCCAAGGAGACCCTGGACTCGCCCGGAGACGCAGAGAGCCAGCAGCGACTGGCACAGGTAGGCACGTAGCCAATCCCATTCCAACCCTCTGCCCATGACCCTGCCACCTCCATACCTGGAGCCCAGGGTCACGGAGCCCGACTGAGCCAAACACAGCACTGACCTACGCCCATGTCCCCGTGACCTTCTCCGTGACCTCCTGTGCCCGTGACCTTCTGTACCCATGACCCCGTGAACTTCACCCATGCCCCGTGACCTCCTACGCCCATGTCCCCTTGACCTCCTGTACCCATGACCCTGTGACCTTCGCCCGACCCCGTGACCTCCTGTGCCCATGACCTCGTGACCTCCTACGCCCATGACCCTGTGACCTATGCCCATGACCCCATAACCTCCTATGCCCATGACCCCGTGACCTCCTATATCCATGACCCCGTGACCTCCTATATCCATGACCCCGTGACCTCCTTTGCCCATGATCTCCAACCCTGACCCCATGACCTACGCCCATAACTAGCACTGACCTACGCCCATAACTCCATGACCTCATACCGACCCCATGACCTACGCCTGTGACCCGACTTTCCCTGCCCATGACCCCGTGACCCCCTACGCCCGTGACCCCGTGACCTCCTCTGCCTGCCACTGCACGACCTCCTCGACTGTAACCTCCACCTCCTGGAGCCCGGTCACCAGAGCCCGACCGAGCCAAACACAGCGCTGACCTCCTCTCCCGCAACCCCGTGACCTCTTCCGTCCTCCAACCACTGACCCATCTTCAACCCCGTGACCTCCGCCCCGATACCATTCATTTGTTATATATCTCTCTCTACATCATCATCCATTTCTCTCGTTTCCCGTGACTTTCAGTCTGAAGAAGGGTCTCAACCCAAAACGTCACCCAGTCCTTCTCTCCAGAGATGCTGCCAGACCCGCTGAGCTACCACATTTTGTGTCTGTCTCCAACACCACCCAGCCCAGCACAGCCCAAACATTACTTCCCTGCCCCATGTGTGTGTGAGCCTTCAGACGTCAGGTCTGGTCAGCATCTCCCTGGCTGATCTCTCGCTCCTTGAAGCTGCCCATTACGTCCTCTCTCCTTGACCAAGCTTTGCCCTGTGGCTATGAGGGTGACTGGGTGTGGCACTCGATTGCTATTGTTCTGCCACTGTTGTGTGGGCATTGATGCCTAGTCCCATATTGCAGGTGGCAGGGCACTCCTGGTCAGCACGCTGTTGATGTAACTGCTCCTGCACCATGTAATGATGGCTGGGGTGCAGGGTGAGGTGTCTCTGGGCATTGGCACAACAGTTGTTCCTCTTCATCTGCAGGTGGCCAAGGCAGTGTCGCACTCCCTGAACAACTGTGTGAACTGCCTGCCCGGGCAGAAGGACGTGGACATGGCTCTGAAGAGCATCGGGGAATCCAGCAAGAAGCTGCTGCTGGACTCGGTGAGACCGCAGTGACACACAGAGCCCGCGGCACAGGCGATTCCTTGCTCTGCCCCTCCGCCTGAGCACAAGATCACACGATTATGTGACAGGAGTAAAAATAGGCCATTCGGCCCATCAGGTCTACTCCAGCATTGTACACTGCTCTGATATAAATGTCTGCTATTGTGCTTGAGGGACAAGTATTGGCAGGAGCTGGGAATGGTTTCCCATGTAAGTGGCGCCATCACCATTTACATTCATGAAGGGGTGTGCAGAGACTTAGTTTAACGTCTCATCTCAAAGATAATAATAATAATAATAATAATAATATAATAAGCATTTATTTTATATAGCGCCTTATCGGGTGCTCAAAGCGCTTTACAAAAACAATCAACATAAAAACAAACAGACAAACTACGCCAGCGCCAGCGTCGTCTCACGCCAGCGTCGTCTCACGTCAGGGTCCGGCAGTAGACATCAAAAAGCACAGGACACACAGATACAATTTTTACACAAACAGCCATCACAGTGATTGCTCTAGGCATACCCTCACTGTGATGGAAGGCAAAGTCTTATCTCCTCCTCATTCTTCTCCCGTGGTGCCACGAGGTGATCGAGGCTCCCAACTTTTTGAAGCCCCCACCGGGCGATGGAAAGTCCCAGGGCCGAGCCGAGCAGGCCGATGAAAGTCCTGAGCCCCCACTGGGCGATGGAAAGTCCCAGGGCCGAGCCGAGCAGGCCGATGAAAGTCCTGAGCCCCCACCGGGCGAAGGAAAGTGCTGCGGCCGAGCCACGCAGGGTGATGAAGGGCCTGCGGGCGGGTCGATCGTACCTCGCGCTTCGGGGCGGTCGAAGCTGCTACGGCTGGAGCTCCCAAAAACCGGTCGCCAGCCAGGGACCTGCGAACTCCAGATGTTGTGGTCTGCAGGGCCCACGGCCGAAACCTCCGAGATGGTAAGTCCAGGCCCTGCGACCGGAGTCTTCAAGGTCGATCCCAGCTGGAGACCGCCGACTCCACGATGTTAGGCCGTAGCGCGAACGGAGATACGACACGGTAAAGGTCGCATCTCCGTTGAGGAAGAGATTAGAAAAAAGGTTTCCCCCAACCCCCCCACCACCCCCCCACATACACAGAGTTAAAAATAGAACAAAATGTACATTAAACGATGACAATAGACAAAAAACAAAAAAAGACAGAGAGACTGCCGGTGAGCCACAGCTGCAGAACACAGCCACGCCCCTTTTGATGGCAGCATCAGTGGAGCAGGGCTCCCTCGGTACCTCGGTCTATAGTTTGTACGGTCATAAGTGATAGGAGGAGGCCATTCGGCCCATCAAGTCTACTCCGCCATTCAATAATGGCTGATCTATCTCTCCCTCCTAACCCCATTCTCCTGCCATCTCCCCATAACCTCTGACACCTGCACTAATCAAGAATCTGTCTATCTCTGCCTTAAAAATATCCACTGACTTGGCCTCCACAGCCGTCTGTGGCAAAGAATTCCACAGAATCACCACCCTCTGACTAAAGAAATTCCTCCTCATCTCCTTCCTAAAGGAATGTCCTTTAATTCTGAAGCTGTGCCCTCTGATCCTAGACTCTCCCACCAGTGGAAACATCCTCTCCACATCCACTCTATCTAGGCCGCTCACTATTCGGTAAGTTTCAATGAGGTCCCCCCTCATTCTTCTAAACTCCAGTGAGTACAGGCCCAGTGCTGACATAGGTTAACCCACTCATTCCTGGGATCATTCTTGTAATCCTCCTCTGGACCCTCTCCAGAGTCGGCACATCCTTCCCCAGATATGGTGGCCAAAATTGGTAACAATATTCCCAATCATTATCCATACAACCACAGCCTCCTACGCTGGCAGCTCGGCCCTGCTGAAAAACGGGCTGTCCACTCCCACTGAGGGTCTCCTGACTCAGACTGAGCCCATAAAGCAGAACGCAGCCTGGCCTCTCATAGAGTCACAGAGTGATACAGTGTGGAAACAGGCCCTTCAGCCCAACTTGCCCACACCGGCCAACATGTCCCAGCTACACTCGAGTCATAGAGTCACAGAGTGATACAGTGTGGAAACAGGCCCTTCAGCCCAACTTGCCCACACCAACCAACGTGTTCTAGCTACATGTGTACACCTGCCTGCATTTGGCCCATATCCCTCTAAACTTGTCCTATTCATGTTCCTGGCCAAATGTTTCTTAAACGTTGGGATAGTCCCTGCCTCAACTACCCGATCCGGCAGCTCGTTCTACACACCCACCTCCCTCTGTACAGACAGCACCCGTAGTCAGGATTGAAGCAGGGTTCCTACAGCACCTCTGACAGGCAGCTACAACTACTGCTGTGCTACCGGGCTGCTCTTTATCTCTTGTTCACTGCTCTGATCTCCCAAACTAATGGACACAAAGCTCCCACAATGCAGTGTGTGTAGCAAACACTGGGGAAATGGAGACAAGAGAGAGAGGCTGCAGGTGCTGGCACCTTGAACACAACACAGAGTGCTGGAGGAGCTCCAACCAGTCTGAAGATGGGCCCTAGCCTGTCATGTCCCCTGTCCACACCCATCCCCTCCCCATTGCTGCCTGACCCGCTGAGTTACTCCAGCACTTGGAAAACGTCACCTATCCATGTTCTCTACAGATGCTGCCTGACCCGCTGAGTTACTCCAGCACTTGGAAAACATCGCTCACTTGGTGATGGTCACACAGCGGGGAACGTGTCCCACCCAGAGAGGCCCAGAGCCTCAGATCACTGAAGCCGTGCCCGAGCCTCCACTCTCTACACTGGTGGCACCTGTGGTTAATACTGTGTTGGGGGCAACTGATGTTTGTGGCAGCTTCAGACACTGTTATTGATGGCTGGATGGAAATAAATGGAAGAATAACGTTTTCACACCCTCCCTCTCCCCTCTCCCCTCCCTCTCTCCCTCTCCCCTCTCCCCTCCCTCTCCCCTCTCCCCTCCCTCTCCCCTCTCCCCTCCCTCTCTCCCCCTCCCTCTCCCTCTTCTTCTCTCACTCCTTCCGCCTCCCCGACAACTCTCACCTGTCCCCGTCTCCCTCCTCTTCGCCGACAACTCTCACCCCTCCCACTCTCCCCCACCTTCTCTCTCTCTCTCCCCTTCTCTCTCTCCCCTTCTCTCTCTCCCCCTCCCCGACACCTCTCCCTCCCTCCCCCCTTCACCAACACCCCCCCTCCCGTCTTCCCCCCTCTCCCCCTTCACCAACACCCCCCTCCCCTTCACCAACACCCCCTTCACCAACACCCCCCACTGCCCTCTTCCCCCCTCTCCCCTCTTCCCCCCTCTCCTCTCCCCTCCCCTTCACCAACACCCCCTCTCCCCCCCTCCCCTTCACCAACCCCCCCTCCCCTCTCCGCTCTCCCCCCCCCAGTTGCCAGCCAGCAGCAAGAGTTTCCAGGAGGCGCAGTGTGAGCTGAACCAGGCTGCGGAGGGGCTGAACCAGTCGGCGGGTGAGGTGGTGCACGCGTCACGGGGCAGCAGCCGCCAGCTGGCCACAGCGTCCGGCAAGTTCAGCGAGGACTTTGATGACTTCCTGGACGCGGGCATTGAAATGGCCGGACAGGCACAGGTAGGGTTTAGCCTCTGGGACCAGGGCCGTCTGGACAGGCACAGGTGGGGGGGGCGGGCCCAGGGCCAGCTGGCCAGTCAAGCACAGGTGGGGGGGGGCGGGCCCAGGGCCAGCTGGCCAGTCAAGCACAGGTAGGGGGGGGGCGGGACCAGGGCCGGCTGGTTGGTCAAGCACAGGTGGGGGGGGCGGGACCAGGGCCGGCTGGCCGGTCAAGCACAGGTGGGGGGGGCGGGACCAGGGCCGGCTGGCCGGTCAAGCACAGGTAGGGGGGGCGGGACCAGGGCCAGCTGGCCGGTCAAGCACAGGTGGGGGTACAGCCCCCGGGACCAGGGCTGGCCGGTCAAGCACAGGTGGGGGTACAGCCCCCGGGACCAGGGCTGGCCGGTCAAGCACAGGTGGGGGTACAGCCCCCGGGACCAGGGCCGGCTGGCCGGTCAAGCACAGGTAGGGGGAGCGGGACCAGGGACCAGGGCCGGTCAAGAAACAGCCGTACAGCGCGGAAACAGGCCCTTCTGCCCATCTGCCCATGCCCACCAAGATGCCCCTTGTACACGTCCAATCTGACCGCGTGTGGCTCATATCCCACTAACCTGTCCTAGCCACATACCTGTCCAAATGCCTTTTAACTGTTGTTATTGTACCTGCCCCAACCACCTCCTCTGTTAGATCGTTCCATACTCCCACCACCCTCTGTGTGATAAAGTTGCCCCTCAGGTTCCTATTGACTTTGCCCCCTCACCTTAAACCTAGAGCCCTGGGCCTTCAATCCCTACTCTGGGTAAAAGACTCTGCATTTAATCGGTCAATTCCTCTCATAATCTTACACACGTCTGTAAGATCACCCCTCATCCTCCTGCGCTCCAAGGAATTGAGTCCTTGCCTGCTCAACCTCTGCCTGCAGCTCACACCCTCTGGTCCTGGTGGGCATCTGTTGTGTGCGGGGTCCTATGTGGGGAATGCTGGCCGTCTGCGTTGAGGGTGGGAGTGGGTGACATCCTCACACTGGGCACTGGACTGCCTTGTGGACTTGTACATTCATGGCAGCTCACAGCATGGAAACGGGCACCCCACCAGCCCCTCCACCAGCTCCCCCACCCCTCCCCACCACTCCCCACCCCACCACTCCACACCCCACCACTCCCCACCCCACCACTCCACACCCCACCACTCCCCTCCCCACCACTCCACACCCCACCACTCCCCACCCCACCACTCCACACCCCACCACTCCCCACCCCACCACTCCACACCCCACCACTCCCCTCCCCACCACTCCACACCCCACCACTCCCCACCCCACCACTCCACACCCCACCAGCTCCTCCACCAGCCCCCCCACCACTCCACACCCCACCACTCCCCATCCCACCACTCCCCACCCCACCAGCTCCTCCACCAGCCCCCCCACCACTCCCCACCCCACCACTCCCCACCCCACCACTCCCCACCACTCTACACCACTCCCCACCCCACCAGCTCCTCCACCAGCCCCCCCACCACTCCCCACCCCACCACTCCCCACCCCACCACTCCCCACCACTCTACACCACTCCCCACCCCACCAGCTCCTCCACCAGCCCCCCCACCACTCCCCACCCCACCACTCCCCACCCCACCACTCCCCACCACTCCCCACCCCACCCCACCAGCTCCTCCACCCCACCACTCCCCACCCCACCACTCCCCACCCCACCAGCTCCTCCACCCCACCACTCCCCACCCCACCCCACCAGCTCCTCCACCCCACCACTCCCCACCACTCTACACCACTCCCCACCCCACCACTCCCCACCCCACCAGCTCCTCCACCAGCCCCCCCCACCACTCCCCACCCCACCACTCCCCACCCCACCACTCCCCACCCCACCACTCCACACCACTCCCCACCCCACCAGCTCCTCCACCAGCCCCCCCACCCCACCACTCCCCACCCCACCAGCTCCTCCACCAGCCCCCCCACCACAAAGACCAAGGGCAGCACGTCCCTGACAATACAAAAGACCAACTAACCTGCACGTCTGTGGAATGTGGGACAACACTAGAGCACCCGCAGAGAACCCACACGGTCACGGGAGAACGTACAAACTCCGTACAGACAGCGCCCGTAGTCAGGATGGAACCCGGGTTTCCGGCGCTGTGAGGCAGCAACTCTACCGCTGCACCACCGTGCCGGACGTGCAGAGGTAGATTCATTGGCTCCCACTTTGGGTTGGGTCAGCACGGGTGTGATGGGATGAATGGCCATGTGCTGGCTGATTCTGCCATTCACAGGCTGTTGCTGTGGAAGACTGGTTTGGCACGGCCTGGCAGCCTGTGATTAGCGGGAGGAACAGACTATTCTGAACAGGAACATAAACATCCAATGTGTACTTGTTTTCACACAGACTAAAGAAGGGCAGATCCAGGTGGTTGGGAACTTGAAGAACATTTCCATGGCCTCCAGCAAGCTGCTCCTCGCTGCCAAGTCCCTGAGCGTCGACCCTACAGCACCCAACGCCAAGAACCTGCTGGCAGCCGCTGCCCGGTAAGAACCCTTCTGCCCTGTCACCGTGTACTAGCCCACGACAGCGCGGCAAGGGTGGACACTGGGTGGACCCTCAGCCCGTGCCCAGCCTGTCTCAACAGTGTGTACTTGCTGCCCTTTCACCCTGTACTAGCCCACGGCAGCTCAGCAGGGGTGGACCCTCAGTCCATGTGCCGTCAGCCCATGCCTCAACAGTGTGTACTTGCCCTTTCACCCTGTACTAGCCCACGACAGCTCGGCAAGGGTGGACACTGGGTGGACCCTCTGCCCATGTCAAGTCAAGTCAAGTCAATTTTATTTGTATAGCACATTTAAACACAACCCACATTGACCAAGGTGCTGCCATCAGTCCATGTCTCAACAGTGCGTACTTGCTGCCCTTTCACCCTGTACTAGCCCACGGCAGCTCGGCACGGGTGGATGCTTTTTGTTTCCTTAACAAGGAGGTTTCACTCAACTAATCAAAGTTCCACAGTACTGGAAAGATCAAAACTGCCATTGGCCGTTTGCAAACATCAATGAAGCAGTCACCATATTACAATGTTGTCATCCTTGCTCATCTTACACACGATCCCCCGCGGCGACCAGCGTTCATGTATGTCCTGCACAGTCCCTGTGGACACCGCGTGCTCCTGCTCCAGGCACACACCAGCGTGGACACCGCGTGCTTCCACTTCAGGCACACGCCAGCGTGGACACCGTGTGCTCCCGCTCCACTGACACGCCAGCGTGGACACCGTGTGCTCCCGCTCCATAGACACGCCAGCGTCGACACCGCGTGCTCCCGCTACAGGCTCACGCCAGCATGGACACCGCTTGCTCCCGCTCCACGGACACGCCAGCGTGGACACCGCGTGCTCCCGCTCCACGGACACGCCAGCGTGGACACCGCGTGCTCCCGCTCCAGTCACACGCCAGCATGGACACCGCGTGCTCCCACTCCAGGCACACGCCAGCATGGACACCGTGTGACCCCGCTCCATGGACACGCCAGCGTGGATACCACGTACTCCGGCACCACGGACACGCCAGCGTGGACACCGCGTGTTCCGTCAGCCCGTACTTGCTGCCCGTCAGTGTGTACTAGCCCATGAGAGCTCAGTGACAGTGCACATGGATGTTCCATCAGTGTGTACCATAGAAACAGAAACATAGACAATAGGTGCAGGAGGAGGCCATTCGGCCCTTCGAGCCAGCACCACCATTCATTGTGATCATGGCTAATCATCCACAATCAATAACCCGTGCCTGCCTTCTCCCCATATCCCTTGATTCCACTAGCCCCTAGAGCTCTATCTAACTCTCTCTTTTAAATCCATCCAGTGATTTGGCCACCACTGCCCTCTCTGGCAGAGAATTCCACAAATTCACAACTCTCTGGGCGAAAAAGTTCCTTCTCACCTCAGTTTTTAAATGGCCTCCCCTTTATTCTAAGACTGTGGCCCCTGGTTCTGGGCTCCCCCAACATTGGGAACATTTTTCCTGCATCTAGCTTGTCCAGTCCTTTTATAATTTTATATGTTTCTATAAAGATCCCCTCTCATCCTTCTAAACTCCAGTGAATACAAGCCTAGTCTTTTCAATCTTTCCTCATATGACAGTCCCGCCATCCCAGGGATCAATCTCGTGAACCTACGCTGCACTGCCTCAATTACAAGGATGTCCTTCCTCAAATTAGGAGACTAAAACTGTACACAATACTCCAGATGTGGTCTTACCAGGGCCCTATACAACTGTAGAACATTCAGTGCCTTGTTCCTGCTTTCTCTCCACATTCTTGATCACTTTAGTCCTGAAAATCTACAGACTAAAACTCTCGTTTGTTTGTTTGTTTGTTTGTTCCTGAACTACAGCCAAAACGGTACACGATAGTGCGACAATTTTAGGCCCACCTTACTCACCGTCATCCCTTTGGTGCGAATGGAGGAAGTTTAATTGAAATCGATGTTATATTTTAAAAGTTATTCACGTTTTAAAGTTTAACGGGAGAGAGGGGAGTGGAGAGGGGGAGGGGAGGAGGGTGGGAGGGGGGAGAGGGAGGGGAGGGGGTAGGGAGGGGGATGGGAGGGGAGGAGGGGAGGAGGGGGGCGAGGGGAGGGGATGGGGGAAGGGGAGAGTGGAGGAGGGAGGGAGGGGGGAGGGAGGGGGATGGGAGGGGAGGAGGGGAGGAGGGGGGCGAGGGGAGGGGATGGGGGGAAGGGGAGAGTGGAAGAGGGAGGGAGGGGGGGAGGGGAGGGGGCAAGGGGAGGAGGGGGGATGGGGGGGGAGGGGGGAGGGGGGAGGGGAGTGCTGCACCAATGCAGGAGATGTTTGGGCCCAACAGGTCCACTTGGTCTAGTAACATCTATTACTTTGTATTATTCAATCATTTAACTGGATTCTGTGGTAGAGGATTCTGCAGGTTCACTCCAGTCTGGGTGAAGTAACTCACAGTGAAGGCATATCTGTGGTGATCATGGAGTCACCGTGAGATGCAGAAGGGAACCAGATCCATTGGCCCACCGAGTCCGCACTAACCACTAGAAACTCATTTTTACGCCCCTCCTATCCTGTGTCATTGGCCCCACATTTCCATCAGGTCTCTCCAGATTCCACCACCCACCTGCACAGTAGGGGCTGATCAACCTCCTGGCCTGCATGTCTTTACAACATGAGCAAACCGGAACACCCGGGGGAAACCTGTGTGGTCACGGGGAGAATGTGCAAACTCCACACAGACAGAACGAGGTCAGGATTGAACCCGGGTCTCTGGCGCTGGGACCGTTGAGGCCGTGGGTCTGGAGCACGCACTGTACCTCTGCCCACCTGATAGCCCCTGCCCCACCTGTAGCTCATCCTCCTCTCAACCACAGAGAGGACAGTGGTCCCCTTCACCCCGAGAGCATGCTGCGGCACAGAGTGAACGGTTCAGCAGCAGTCTTTCAGGGGCGGAGGGAGATGTGGTCTGACCTGTGTTTTGGACTCAACCATGATCATTGGAGAAGCTCTGTGTGCTTGTCACGTGGCTGTTTCTCAAGCTAATGCTGAGCTGTGTGACCGCCTGCTCCCTGTGTCTCAGTGTTCCTTTGCGTGACGGTGTGGCTGCCATGTTTTGCAGGGCTGTCACAGAGAGTATCAACCAGCTGATTACACTCTGCACCCAGCAGGCTCCGGGCCAGAAGGAGTGTGACAATGCCCTGAGGGAGCTGGAGGTAAGCACGAGGCAGAGGGACGAGGCAGCTCCTTTACTGAGGGCTCTTCCTCAGCCCACGCTCTGCTGCGAGATGCTGTAAGAGATGTTCATGCACACACACGCATGGGTAAATGGCATAGTCTGCTTCAAGCTGAGTAACATCTCTGAAAGGTGCTGATCCCCACCTGACTCTGAGACCTTGCTGGATTGGAGGAGCAGATATCAGTCTGAGCATCCAGTGGTCCTGGAGCTGGTCGAAAACTGTAAGGAGGGTCTGAAGAAGGGTCTCGACCCGAAACCTCACCCATTCCCTCTCTCCAGAGAGGCTGCCTGTCCCGCTGAGTTACTACAGTTTTATAACATAGAAACAGAGAAAATAGGTGCAGGAGGAGGCCATTCGGCCCTTCGGGCCAGCACTGCCATTTATTGTGATCATGGCTGATCATCCACAATCAGTAACCTGTGCCTGCCTTCTCCCCATATCCCTTGATTCCACTAGCCCCTAGAGCTCTATTTAACTATCTCTTGAATCCATCCAGTGAATTGGCCTCCACTGCCCTCTGTGGCAGAGAATTCCATAAATTCACAACTCTCTGGGTGAAAATGTTCCTTCTCACCTCATTATTAAATGGCCTCCCCTTTATTCTTAGACTGTGGCCCCTGGTTCTGGACTCGCCCAACATTGGGAACATTTTTCCTGCATCGAGCTTGTCCAGTCCTTTTGTGTCTATCTTCCTTGTCTTAAACGTGTGCCAGGTGTTGCAGCAATGTGAATCTTGCAGGGAAAATGTAGACTGGATTTAGTTTGGCTTTTAATGCAAACCTCCTTGTTGTGTCCATGGTGTCCATGGTGTACATGGTGTACATGGTGTACATGTGTACATGGTGTACATGTGTCCATGGTGTACATGTGTCCATGGTGTACATGTGTCCATGGTGTCCATGGTGTACATGTGTCCATGGTGTCCATGTGTATACAGTGTACATGTTTACATGGTGTACATGTGTATACGTTGTACATGGTGTCCATGGTGTACATGTGTATACGGTGTACATGGTGTCCATGGTGTACATGGTGTACATGGTGTACATGTGTATACGGTGTACATGGTGTACATGGTGTACATGGTGTACATGGTGTACATGGTGTACATGGTGTACATGTGTATACGGTGTACATGGTGTACATGGTGTACATGGTGTACATGGTGTACATGGTGTACATGGTGTACATGGTGTCCATGGTGTACATGGTGTACATGTGTATACGGTGTACATGGTGTCCATGGTGTCCATGGTGTACATGGTGTCCATGGTGTACATGGTGTCCATGGTGTACATGGTGTACATGTGTATACGGTGTACATGGTGTACATGTGTCCATGGTGTACATGTGTATACGGTGTACATGGTGTCCATGGTGTACATGTGTATACGGTGTCCATGGTGTCCATGGTGTACATGGTGTCCATGGTGTCCATGGTGTCCATGGTGTACATGTGTATACGGTGTCCACGGTGTACATGTGTACGTGATGTATATGGTGTACATGGTGTCCATGTGTACATGTGTCCATGGTGTATGTGTTGTACGTGGTGTACATGGTGTACATGTGTATACGGTGTACATGGTGTCCATGGTGTACATGGTGTCCATGGTGTACATGTGTATACGGTGTCCACGGTGTACATGGTGTACATGTGTATACGGTGTACATGGTGTCCACGGTGTACATGTGTACATGGTGTACATGGTGTCCATGGTGTCCACGGTGTACATGTGTACATGGTGTCCACGGTGTACATGTGTACGTGGTGTACATGGTGTCCATGGTGTACATAATAATAATAATAATTCATTTATTTTATATAGCGCCTTATCGCATGCTCAAAGCGCTTTACAAAAACAATTAACATAGAAACAAACAGACAAACTATCCTGACGGAAAAGCGGCGAATAAACAGCGCCAGCGTCCTCTCACGTCAGGGTCCGGCAGTAGACAACAAAAAGCACAAGACACACAGATATAATTTTTTACACAAACAGCCATCACAGTGATTGCTCTAGGCACACCCTCACTGTGATGGAAGGCAAAGTCTTATCTCCTCCTCGTTCTTCTCCTGTGGTGCCACGAGGTGATCGAGGCTCCCAACTTTTTGAAGCCATGGACTTTTTGAAGTCCATGGTGTCCATGGTGTACATGTGTACATGGTGTACATGGTGTACATGTGTACATGTGTATACGGTGTCCATGGTGTACATGTGTACGTGGTGTCCATGTGTACATGGTGTACATGTGTACATGGTGTACATGTGTACGTGGTGTCCATGGTGTCCATGGTGTACATGTGTACGTGGTGTCCATGGTGTCCATGGTGTCCATGTGTACGTGGTGTCCATGGTGTACATGTGTACATGGTGTACATGTGTATACGGTGTCCATGGTGTACATGTGTACGTGGTGTCCATGTGTACATGGTGTACATGTGTACATGGTGTACATGGAATGTCCCCACAAGCATCAGGTGGGGCTCATTCACTGAGGGACGTTTGATCTGTGGCACAGGTTGTGCGGTCAGTGCTGGGCTCCTGCTGGGAACATGAATCTGACTGACTTGCATGAAGAGTCATGCCACCTGATGCAGTTTTAACATCTTATGGAAGCTCAGAAACTGGAGGCTAGGATCTGCGTAGATAGACTAAAAGATAGACTCAAAGTAACTCAACAACAGCATCTCTGGGGAAAGGGAATAGGTGACATTTCTGGTCGAGACCCTTCTTCAGACTGAGAACCTTCAGATTGAGTACCTTATCCCTGGTTTTCCTCTCTTTCCATTCTCAGTCCGAAGAAGGGTCGCGACCCAAAACATCACCTATTCTTCTCTCCAGAGATGCTACCTGACCCGCTGAGTTACTCCAGCATTTTGTGTCTATCTTCAGTGTAAACCAGCATCTGCAGTTCCTTCCTACATGTTAGGACTTAGGTCTTGTGTTTGGACTTTTAGAAAGTTCAGAGCAATTATGATCATTAAGTTCAAAATCATGAAAGATTTGGGTAAAATAAGAAAGTTTCCACTGCAGGACAGTTTGGAACAAACAAATAGAAGCAAAGAGCAAGATGGCAATGAGAAGGGGACTTCAAATAGCAAGTAGGAGATGCAGCAGGCCATGGTGGATCGCGCAACTGTTTGGCAAAGTGGTTGCAGAGTCTACACTGGGCCTTGCCGATGTACAGGAGGCCACATCAGGAACACCAGGTGCAGTAGTTTAGTTTAGAGATACAGCGCGAAAACAGGCCCTTCGGCCCACCGGGTCCGCGCTGACCAGCGATCCCCACACACTAACACTATCCTACACCCACTAGGGACAATTTTTACATTTACCAAGCCAATTAACCTATAAACCTGTATGTCTTTGGAGTGTGGGAGGAAACCGAAGATCTCGGAGAAAACCCACGCAGGTCACGGGGAGAACGTACAAACTCCGTACAGACGGCACCCGTAATCGGGATCGAACCCGGGTCTCCGGTGCTGCATTTGCTGTAAGGCAGCAACTCTACCGCTGCGCCACTGTGCCCCTATAATGAGGTTGGAGGAGGTGCACATGAACCTCTGCCTCACCTGCAAGGACTGCTGGGGGGGTCCCTGGACAGAGTCGAGGGAGGAGGTATAGGGACAGGTGTTGCATCTCCTGCGATTGCAGGGAAAGGTACCTGGGGTGGGAGTGGTTTGGGTGGGAAGGGATGAGTGAACCAAGGAGGTATGGATGGAAAGCAGAAAGGGGTGAAGATGGGAAGACGGGGTACTGATTGTGGATGATCAGCCATGATCACATTGAATGGTGGTGCGAGCTCGAAGGGCCGAATGGCCTCCTCCTGCACCTATTGTCTTGTCTATTGTTGTATCTCCATAACGATTGACTACCTGGGCATTTCTGAACTGTTCACAGACTGTGAAGGGGATGCTGGAAACGCCCAACGACCCGGTCAGTGACCTGTCCTACTTTGACTGCATCGAGAGTGTGATGGAGAACTCCAAGGTAGGTTGATGCCTGTCTGCACGGTGACCTCTCTCTCTCGGCCAGCCCGAGCCATCGCCCACACCTACCTGTCTGCCCCTCCTCGGCCAGCCCGAGCCATCACCCACACCTACCTGTCTCTGCCCCCTCACCACTGGTGCCTTCTCAACACGCGACCTCTCTGCCAGCCTGAGTCATCACCCACACCTACCTGTCTCTGCCCCTCACCACAGGTGCCCTCTCAGCACATGGCCTCTCTCTCTCGGCCAGCCTGAGCCATCACCCACACCTACCTGTCTGCCCCCTCACCACTCTGGTGCCTTCTCAACAAGCGACCGCTCTCTCTCGGCCAGCCTGAGCCATCACTCACACCTACCTGTCTGCCCCTCCTTGGCCAGCCCGAGCCATCACCCACACCTACCTGTCTCTGCCCCTCACCACTGTGCAGGTCCTGGGTGAAGCCATGGCCGGGATCTCTCAGAGGGCCAAGACCGGGGACCTACCAGCATTCGGTGACTCCGTGGGGACAGCTTCGAAGGCCTTGTGTGGTTTGACAGAAGCGGCAGCTCAGGTAAAACATACTCACTGTACACAGTCATAGTCCCGTACAGCCCTTGCCCCAACGTCCATGCTGATCAAGATGCCCCATCAAAGCCAGTCCACTTTACTGCACCATATCCCTCTAAATGACCCCTCTTTGGGGCGGTGCAGTGGTAGAGCTACTGTCTGACTGCAGCAAAGACTCGGGTTCCATCCTGACTACGGGTGCTGACTGTATGGTGTTTGTACATTCTCCCCGTGACCTGCGTGGGTTTTCTCCGGGTGCTCCGGTTTCCTCCCACACTCCAAGGACGTGCAGGTTTGTAGACTAATTGGCCTCTGTAAATTGGACCTAGATTGTCGCTGGTGTGCAGGATAGATCTAGTGTATGGGTGAGCACTGGTCTGCATGGACTCTGGCTGAAGGGTCTGTCTCCACTCTGTATCTCTAAACTAAACTAAGCTAAACTAAATCTTTCTTATCCATTTACCTTTCCAAATGTCTTTCAAATGGTGTTATTATACTCGCCTGAACTATTTTCTCTGGCAGTTCACTCTATATACTCACACCCTCTATATACTCACACCCTCTATATACTCACACCCTCTGTCTAAAGGATGCTCCTCAAGTTCCTGTTAAATCCTTTCAACCTCTGCCCTCTAGTTTATGATTCCCCTGTACACTGACCTTGCCAGTGATGGCCAGACTCCAGCCATTGAATAACAAAGTCCAGCCATTTCCGTTGCCCTGGTAACCTGGTGCCAGCGGTGTGCCCACAACTCATTAAGATAGACACAAAAAGCTGGAGTAACTCAGCGGGTCAGGCAGCATCTTTGGCGAAAAGGAATAGGTGACGTTTCGGCTCGAGACCGTTCCTCAGAGAGTCTCAGAGAGAGTAACGAGAGATATGAAAAGGTACATGGAACAAACCAATGAAAGATATACAATAAGATAGATCAAAGCCAGTAATGTTGGCCAGGGAAAGGTGGAGCCCACAACGGTCCATTGTTAGCCGTGAGGAAGGAGCAGACAATGGAACCCAGCAGGACGACAGTGGAACTAGTACCATGACAAGGTGGGGGAGTGGCGGAGAGAGAGGGGATGTAAGGGTTACTTGGTCATCACAGCCTGGATGGGGGTGATGGGAACATGAGAGAGGGCAGAGCATCTTCCCACCCAGAGTGCAGTGGTGCGCCGTGTACGTGACTGCCAACACGCTCACACTTCCCACCCGTGTACATGACTGACGACACACTCACACTTCCCACCCGTGTACATGACTGACGACACACTCACACTTCCTACCTGTGTACATGACTGACGACACACTCACACTTCCTACCTGTGTACATGACTGACGACACACTCACACTTCCTACCTGTGTACATGACTGACGATACGCTTACACTTCCCACCCGTGTACATGACTGACGACACGCTTACACTTCCCACCCGTGTACATGACTGATGACACGCTTACACTTCCCACCCGTGTACGTGACTGACGACACGCTCACACTTCCCACCCGTGTACGTGACTGAGGACACGCTCACACTTCCCACCCGTGTACGTGACTGAGGACACGCTCACACTTCCCACCCGTGTACGTGACTGAGGACACGCTCACACTTCCCACCCGTGTACGTGACTG
Source organism: Rhinoraja longicauda (assembly GCF_053455715.1). Taxonomy (NCBI): domain Eukaryota; kingdom Metazoa; phylum Chordata; class Chondrichthyes; order Rajiformes; family Arhynchobatidae; genus Rhinoraja; species Rhinoraja longicauda. The sequence continues at coordinate 17,387,979 of NC_135990.1, forward strand.
ACGACACGCTCACACTTCCCACCCGTGTACGTGACTGACGACACGCTCACACTTCCCACCCGTGTACGTGACTGACGACACACTTGCACCTTGTCTAGGAGGCAAGACCCAGTCTGATCTCTGAAATTCCCCTCGCTGTGCATTCCTACATTGATGAGTTTACCTGAGCTTTTCTCTGTAAATGACCCCTGAAAAAAGTTCACGTTTAAAAAAAAGCTTTGCACCTGTTTCCACCTATCACTTGTCAGGCTTTGTCCCCCCTCCCCCATCTATTTTTCCGCTTTTCCCCCCAACGCCAATTAGTCTGAAGAAGGGTCTCGACCCGAAACGTCACCTATCCATGTTCCCCACAGATGCTGCCTGACCCGCTGAGTTACTCCAGCACTCTGTGAAACGTCACCTATCCATGTTCCCCACAGATGCTGCCTGACCTGCTGAGTTACTCCAGCACTCTGTGAAATGTCACCTATCCATGTTCTCCACAGATGCTGCCTGACCCGCTGAGTTACTCCAGCACTCTGTGAAACGTCACCTATCCATGTTCCCCACAGATGCTGCCTGACCCGCTGAGTTACTCCAGCAGTTTGTATTTTTGTAAGCCAGCATAAAGTTCAGTGTTAGTTTTTGGCACATGTACCTAGCTACAGTTAAGTTCCTTTTTTTTGTATACAGTTCAGTAAAAGTCTTACGTACAATGGCTCAATCATACTTAAGATGGTAAGAATAGTAGATTATATTGAGGCAGTGAACATCATGGATGGTGTATCACCTACAGCTCCATTGCACAAAACTGTTGAGCTGTCGTTTCAACCTTGGTGCACAGTGAGTTACTGTGAGAGTGTGGGGAACTGTCTGTGGTTTGGACAGTGAAGGAAGATCACCTTGACCCACACGTGCAACCACTAACCATCTGAAAGTAACTAGCATCTTAAATATTTATTTTAACACAAACCTTCCCTGCGGCAGTGATTTGCCATTCCGACTCATCTCTCTAGAGATATCTCTCTATATCTCTGATATATCTCTGAGTCTCCAACACTCTCCTCCGCCTAGCAGAGCTGGTTCTTACCCTCAACAACTTCTCCTTTGACTCCTCCCACTTCCTCCAAACCAGAGGCGTAGCTATGGGCACTCGCATGGGCCCTAGCTACGCCTGCCTCTTTGTCGGGTACATCGAACAATCCCTGTTCCAGACGTACACTGGCCCCATCCCCGAACTCTACCTTCGCTACATCGACGACTGCATTGGTGCTACCTCTTGCACCCATGCAGAACTCACTGACTTCATACACTTCACCTCCAATTTCCATCCTGCCCTTAAATATACCTGGACTATCTCTGACATCTCCCTCCCGTTTCTGGACCTCACCATCTCCATCACAGGAGACAGACTAGTGACGGACAAAAAAGGGTATGAACGTCGACTTCTCCAACTTCAGATAGCTCCTCTGTCCCTCCCTTCCCCTCCTCCTTCCCAGATCTCCCTCTATCTTCCTGTCTCCACCTATATCCTTCCTTTGTCCCACCCCCGACATCAGTCTGAAGAAGGGTCTCGACCCGAAACGTCACCCATTCCTTCTCTCCCGAGATGCTGCCTGACCTGCTGAGTTACTCCAGCATTTTGTGAATAAATCGATATATATGTCTCCCTCTCTCTTTATAGAAAAAATGGAAAACATAGATGCCCTTCCAGTCATTCAATGCGATCATGGCTGATCATCATAAATATATATATCTTTTTTATATATAGAGAGAGAGGGTGAGAGAGAGAGAGAATATCTGTCTGGAGAAGGATCTCAACCTGAAACGTCACCTATCCATGTTCTCCACAGATGCTGCCTGACCCGCTGAGTTACTCCAGTACTCTGTGAAACGTCACCTATCCATGTTCTCCACAGATGCTGCCTGACCCGCTGAGTTACTCCAGCACTCTGTGAAACGTCACCTATCCATGTTCTCCACAGATGCTGCCTGACCCGCTGAGTTACTCTGTCGTTTTGTGTCTATCTTCTCTGTATCTCTCTGTGCCTTTCCCCTGTGACTATCTTTGGTTTAAAGCAGCATGTGCTGTTCCTACACTGTTCCTCTGGCTGCTTGTCCAAGTTACTGGGGCTTGTGTGTCCACAGGCGGGCTATCTGGTGGGCATATCGGACCCCAACAGCCAGGTTGGCCACCAGGGGCTAGTGGACCCCATCCAGTTTGGCAGGGCTAACCAGGCCATTCAGATGGCGTGCTCCAACTTGGTGGACCCAGCCAGCAGCCCGTCACAGGTGAGGTGATCTCTGAACCTTTGGTCTCCGCTCAGCTCTGGGTCGCTGTGGTCTGCGTTGGTGTTAATGCATGACTCTCGCCACAGGTGCTGTCCGCTGCCACCATCGTTGCCAAGCACACCTCTGCCCTATGCAACGCCTGCCGCATCGCCTCCTCCAAAACCGCCAACCCCGTGGCCAAGAGGCACTTTGTACAGTCGGCAAAGGAGGTCGCTAACAGCACCGCCAACTTGGTGAAGACAATCAAGGTCAGTCCGCATGTGGTCCCATGTCAGGTCAGTCCGCATGTGGTCCCATGTCAGGCGTGGTAGGAGCAGAGATAGGCCATTCGGCCCGTCAAGTCATGTGGTCCCATGTCAGGTCAGTCCCCATGTGGTCCCATGTCAGGCGTGGTAGGAGCAGAGATAGGCCATTCGGCCCGTCAAGTCAGTTCCACCATTCAATCATGGCTGATCTGTCTCTCCCTCTCAACCCCATTCTCCTGCCTTCTCCCCATAACCCCTGACACCCGCACTAATCAACAATCTAGCAATCTCCAGCAGTTTGTGTCTGTATGTCCCAACTCCTATTGTCAATTCCCCCACTGATGAAGGCCAGCATTCCAAACACCTTCCTCACCACCAGATGTAGCTGTGGAGATGGGAATGCTGCTGGAGTGAGCTGTGGAGATGGGAATGCTGCTGGAGTGGGCTGTGGGGATGGGAATGCTGCTGGAGTGGGCTGTGCAGGTTGTGAATGGGCTGCTATCGTTCCCGGTGTGTCTGATGTTGTTACTCCATGTTCCCATCTGCCCTCAGGCTCTTGACGGTGACTTCTCTGATGAAAACCGTGAGAAATGCCGGCTGGCAACCTCCCCGTTAATCGAGGCTGTGGAGAACCTGACAGCATTCGCCTCCAACCCGGAGTTTGTCAGCATCCCGGCACAGATCGGAGCAGAGGTGGGTGAAGGGGGGGCACGTGGACACGTGAAGGGGGGGCACGTGGACACGTGAAGGGGGACAGGTGAACACGTGAAGGGGGGCACGTGGACACTTGAAGGGGGCAGGTGAACACGTGAAGGGGGGCACGTGGACACGTGAAGGGGGGGCACGTGGACACGTGAAGGGGGCAGGTGAACACGTGAAGGGGGGCACGTGGACACGTGAAGGGGGGGCACGTGAAGGGGAGGCATGTGGACACGTGAAGGGGGGCACGTGAAGGGGGGCACATGAAGGGGGGGCACGTGGACACATGAAGGGGGGGCACGTGGACACGTGAGGGGGGCACGTGGACACGTGAAGGGGGGGCACGTGGACACGTGAAGGGGGGGCACGTGGACACGTGAAGGGAAGGCACGTGAAGGGGAGGCATGTGGACACGTGAAGGGGAGGCATGTGAACACGTGAAGCGAAGGCGGGTGATGGGCAGGACGTGCCAGGGTACTCCCTGATCATGATGCTCACTTCAGTTCAGTTTATTGTCACGTGTACCGAGGTACAGTGAAAAGCTTTTGTTGCGTGCTATCCAGTCAACAGAAAGACAATACATAGAAACATAGAAAATAGTTGCAGGAGGAGGCCATTTGGTCCTTCGAGCCAGCACCGCCATTCAATGTGATCATGGTTGATCATTCTCAATCAGTACCCCGTTCCCGCCTTCTCCCCATATCCCCTGATTCCGTTAGCCCGAAGAGCTAAATCTAGCTCTCTCTTGAAAACATCCAGTGAATCGGCCTCCACTGCCCTCTGTGGCAGAGAATTCCACTGATTCACAACTCTCTGTGTGAAAACGTTTTTCCTCATCTGTATTAAATGGCCGACCCCTTATTCTTTCTATCTGTCAATGGGTGACGTTTCAACATGATTACAATTGAGCTATTTACAGTGTATAGATAGATGATAAGGGAATAACGTTTAGCGTGAGGTAAATCCAGCAAAGTCCAAACAAGGATAGTCCGAGGGTCACGATGAGGTAGATAGTAGTTCAGGACTGCTCTGGTTGTGGTAGGATGGTTCAGTTGCCTGATAACAGCCAGGTAGAAAGTGTCCCTGAATCTGGAGGTGTGTAGTTTCACACTTCTATACCTTTTGCCGGATGGGAGAGGGGAGAAGAGGGAGTCACGAGTGGACAAGTGACTCATCCTTGATGATGCTGCTGGCCTTGCCGAGGCAGCGTGAGGTATATAGATGTCAATGGAAGGGAGGTTGGTTTGTGTGATGGTCTGGGCTGCGTCCACAATTCGCTGCTATTTCGTGCGGTCTTGGATGGAGTCGTTCCCAAACCAAGCTGTGGTGCATCCTGATAAAATGCTTTCTACGGTGCATATGTAGAAGGTGAGTTTCTCCAGCACTGGGTTTTGCTCAGGATTCCAGCACCTCCTTGTGTCTCTAAGAAGACAATTTAACCTCTCCTCATCACTAATTCTAGGCAGCATTTTGTTAAAACACCAAGTGCTGGAGGAACTCAGCGGGTCAGGCAGCATCTCTGGAGGGAATGGAAAGACATCGCTTTGGGTCGGTACCCTTATTCAGACTGATTGTAGTAAGGGGGAGAAAGCTGGGGATGGGGCAATGCCAGGCAAGCGATAGGTGGATACAGGTGAAGGGGGTTTGATTGCAGATGGATGAACAAAGGCCAGAGGATGGAACTGCACACCAAAGACAGACATAAAATGTTGGAGTAACTCATAGACACAGTAACACAGGCAGCATCTCAGGAGAGAAGGAATGGGTGACATTTCGGGTCGAGACCCTTTTTTCAGACGTTGAATGGGTGATGTTTCTGGTCGAGACCCTTCTTCAGACTCTGAGACGTCACCCATTCCTTCTCTCCAGAGATGCTGCCTGTCCCGCTAAGTTACTCCAACATTTTGTGTCACAGTTAGTTGAGGCTGCTCCTGTCATGTGTGTGATGTGTTGATGCAGCTGGGCATTGTTCTGCAGGGTCCTGTCATGTGTGTGATGTGTGAGATGTGTTGATGCAGTTGGGCATTGTTCTGCAGGGTCCTGTCATGTGTGAGATGTGTTGATGCAGTTGGGCATTGTTCTGCAGGGTCCTGTCATGTGTGTGATGTGTTGATGTGTTGATGCAGCTGGGCATTGTTCTGCAGGGTCCTGTCATGTGTGTGATGTGTTGATGTGTTGATGCAACTAGGCATTGTTCTGCAGGGGGTCCAGGCTACTGTGTGTGATGTGTTGATGCAGCTGGGCATTGTTTCTGCAGGGTCCTGTCATGTGTGTGATGTGTTGATGTGTTGATGCAGCTGGGCATTGTTTCTGCAGGGTCCTGTCATGTGTGTGATGTGTTGATGTGTTGATGCAGCTGGGCATTGTTTCTGCAGGGGGTCCAGGCACAGGAGCCGATTCTTTCAGCCGCTCGGTCCATGTTGGACAGCTCATCGTCTCTCATCAGAAGTGCCCGCTCACTGGCCATCAACCCCAAGGACCCACCAACCTGGTCGGTCCTGGCAGCACATTCGCGCACGGTGTCAGACTCCATCAAGAGCCTCATCACATCCATCAGGTCAGCTCGCTCATGATCTTACATTCACTATTTTATTCTTTGCAAATTAAAATTATATTTACGTTTCGTAATCTTTGATGGAAGATGCCCAAGTTTGTGATGAGTTGGTGATCACGTCTGCAGTGCTGTTACTGAGTACATGTTGGTCTTTATAGAAACACGGAAAATAGGTGCAGGAGGAGGCCATTCGGCCCTTCGAGCCAGCACCGCCATTCATTGTGATCATGGCTGATCATCCACAATCAGTAACCCGTGCCTGCCTTCTCCCCATATCCCTTGATTCCACTAGCCCCTAGAGTTCTATCTAACTCTCTTTTAAACCCATCCAGTGATTTGGCCTCCACTGCCCTCTGTGGCAGAGAATTCCACAAATTCACAACTCTCTGGGTGAAAAAATTCCTTCTCACCTCAATTTTAAATGGCATCCCCTTTATTCTAAGACTGTGGCCCCTGGTTCTAGTCTCGCCCAACATTGGGAACATTTTTCCTGCATCTAGCTTGTCCAGTCCTTTTATAATTTTATACATCTCTATAAGATCCCCTCTCATCCTTCTAAACTCCAAGCCTAGTCTTTTCAACCTTTCCTCATATGACAGTCCCGCCATCCCAGGGATCAATCTCGTGAACCTACGCTGCACTGCCTCAATTACAAGGATGTCCTTCCTCAAATTAGGAGACCAAAACTGTACACAATACTCCAGATGTGGTCTGACCAGGGCCCTATACAACTGCAGAAGGACCTCTTTACTCCTATACTGAAATCCTCTCGTTATGAAGGCCAACATGCCATTAGCATTTTTTTTTTTTTTTTTTTTTTTTTTTTTTAATTGATTACAGTGCATATAACAACAACAGTAAACCCCATCCCTCCCCTTCCCTACATAATCATGAAAACAAACAAACAAAAACAAACAAATAAATAAAAATAAAAATACATTAAAAAAAAACATAACTACAATGTGACAAAAAAGACAAAAACACAAAAACATGAGGCACGGTAATTTTCACAAGTCAAATATTTCAGTATTTTCACTGCTGGATTCAAAGAAGGTACCAAAGCATGTGGCATTGAGGGGATAGTTTTACTTGTCCTTAATATGCTGCAGCACTGGGTTCCATATGTTGAAGAACTTTTGAGGGTTGCCAGACAATTCATATCTCAACCTCTCTACGTGTAAGATGCCCATTAATTCTCTTAACCAAGTCTCAAACTGAGGAGCAGAGTCTGATTTCCATAGTTTCAAAATACATCTGTTGGCAATTACCATACCATAAACCAAGATTGTGCGAGCATTATGGTCTAGCTTCTCAAACGTTGTGGAATACCCGAATAGAGCAGTTTCAGGGTCTGGAGTTAAAGTGACGTTTAAAACAGTGGAGTACCTTTGAAATAAAAGACACCAAAAGTTGTGAAGTTTTGGACAAGTCCAAAAGTGGTGAGCGTGTGTACCCTCAGCGGTCTTGCATCTATTACACAAAGGTGAGAGATCAGGAAAGATTTTATGCAGCTTAACCTTAGAGCAGTGTAATCTGTGTATAACCTTGAATTGAATCAGTTGTAGCCTAGAATTAATAGAACAGGATTTTATACTTTTCAGTACTTCCTTCCAGACATCGTCATCAATTTCAATGTTAAGGTCTTCTTCCCAGGTTTGTTTTATTTTTAAAGTAGATTTATCTAGTTTGTTTGAAAAGATACCTACAAAAGATGAGATTAGGTTCTTTGCTTCCGGGGGACCCAACAAAATTTTGGACAACGAGTCGTCTTCGGGCAGGGACTCAAAAAGCGAATTGTTTTGTCGAACATAATTTCTCAGCTGTAAGTACAGGTATGTAGGTTAATTGGCTGGGTAAATGTAAAAATTGTCCCTAGTGGGTGTAGGATAGTGGGATCACTGGGCGGCACGGACTTGGAGGGCCGAAAAGGCCTGTTTCCGGCTGTAGATATATGATATGATATGATACCTGAAGAATTGAGTTTTGGGCAATGAGAACTTGGATTGTAGCTGATCAAATGATGCAAAGTGTCTATTTATGTAAAGATCTTTTATTGTAACTATCCCTTTACAGCTCCATTCTCTGAACGCTGTGTCTGTAAATGATGGGGGGAAAGCGTGGTTATGCCAGATTGGGGCGTGCATTGACGTATTCGGAAGCTCATAAGCTTTCCTAATTTGGTGCCATATTCTCTGAGCATTGGACAGAGTGAAGTGATCCTCTCTAAGAGAGGTGAGAGATCTGGGTAATGAAAAAAGGAGAGCAGGGAGAGAAGTTTTTGGGGTTAAGCTTTTTTCAATCGCCAGCCAAGGTGGCAGGTCATATCCAACTCCCCGTTCACATGCATACTGCCAGTATACCATGACTCTAACATTGGCCGCCCAATAGTAATATAAAAAGCACGGTAACCCAGTCCCCCATGTTCCCTCGTTTTTTGAAGATAAGCTTTTGAGATCCTGTGTGCTTTATATCCCCAAATAAATGGCATAATGATAGAATCGATTAACTTAAAGTAGGATTTGGGGATAAAAACAGGGACATTCTGAAATAAATACAGAAATCTCGGCAGGGAGACCATCTTTACTGCGTTCACGCGGCCAATCAAGGAAATAGGCAACGTTCTCCATTTCTCTATGTTCTCCTTTAGTTTGTTCAACCTTTCGGTAAAGTTAATTTTAAAAAGGGTCTTGGGGTTTTTAGATATTTTAATGCCCAGATATTTTATACTGTCCGGATTTGTTTTAAACTGCATGTTGGCTAAGAATACAGGGTCTAATTCTGCTGTTATCGATATAAGTTCACTCTTCTGCCAGTTTATAGTGTAACCTGAGACCTCGCCAAAGGAATTAATAAGCTGGAATAGGTAAGGGACAGAATGTTCAGGGTCAGATACAAAGATGGCAATATCATCCGCATAAAGCGAAATCTTATGTTCCACCCCACCCAGTATTATCGGTTTTATGCCGATTGCCAGCGGCTCAATGGCTAACACGAAGAGGAGTGGCGAGAGGGGGCAGCCCTGTTGCGTACCCCTCTGAAGGGCAAAAGGGGGTGACCTATCCTGGTTTGTGAGTATGGAAGCGGTGGGATGAGCATATATTAGACGTACCCAGGAAATAAAAGAGGCACCAAGACCAAACTCTTCCAGCACTCTGAGTAAATATCCCCACTCAACCTGATCGAAAGCTTTTTCTGCGTCTAAACACAGAATGGCTTGTTTGGAAGAACTGTCGAATTTGTGATACATAATGTTCATTACTCTTCTAACATTAAAGAAAGAGAACCTATTGGGGATGAACCCGGTCTGATCCGTATGGATAATGGATTCTATACACTTATTTAGTCTAGTCGCCATTATTTTAGTATTCTTCACTGCCTGCTGTACCTGCATGCCAACTTTCACCCAGGTCTCGCTGCACTTCCCCCTTACCTAACCTGACACCATTGAATGTGGGAGGAAACCAGAGCACCCGGAGAAACCCCACGCAGGTCACAGGGAGAACGTGCAAACTCCATATAGACAGCATCCATAGTCACGATTGAACCTGGGTCTCTGGAGCTGTCAGGCAGCATCTCAACTGCTGCGCCACCGTGCCGCCCATGAGATTGAACCTGGGTAGCAGGTTGGCTGGATGGCAGGAGGCAAAGAGTGGCAATAAAGGGGGCTTTGTCTGGGTGGCTGCCAGTGACTAGCGGAGTCCCGCAGGGGTCAGTCCTGGGCCGCTACTCCACGCTTTATATGAATAATTTGGACGTGGGGATTGAAGAATTTGTGGCCAAGTTTGCGAATGACACGGAAATAGGTGGAGGGGCAGGTAGTGCAGAGAAAGCAGGGACTCTGCAGAAGGACATGGGTAGGTTGGAAGAGTGGGCGGAGAAGTGGCAGATGGAATATAGTGGAGCAAAGTGTGGGGGAATTTCTTTAGTCAGAGGGTGATGAATTTGTGGAATTCTTTGCCACAGAAGGCTGTGGAGGCCAAGTCAATGGATATTTGTAAGGCAGAGATAGATAGATTCTTGATTAGTGCAGGTGTCAGGGGTTATGGGTAGAAGGCAGGAGAATGGGGTTGGGACGGAGAGATAGATCAACCATGATTGGAATAGGTTGGACTAGAGGAATAGATCGAGTAGATGCACAGAGTCTCTTGCCCAGAGTAGGGGAATCGAGGACCAGAGGACATGGGTTCAAGGTGAAAGGGGAAAAGATTTAATAGGAATCTGAGGGGTAAAGTTTTCACACAAAGGGTGGTGGGTGTATGGAACAAGCTGCCAGAGGAGGTAGTTGAGGCTGGGACTATCCCAACATTTAAGAAATAGTTTATCAGGTACATGGATAGGACCGGTTTGGAGGGATATGGACCAAGCGCAGGCAGGTGGGACTAGTGTAGCTGTGACATGTTGGCCAGTGTGGGCAAGTTGGGCCGAAGGGCCTATTTCCACACTGTGTCACTCTATGACTCTATGATTGAATGGCAGAGTAGACTTGATGGGCTGAATGGCCTACTTCTGCTCCTATCACTTATGACCTTAAGAAACGGAGAGATTCCAGAAGCTGTTTGGAGAGAATAGCAGCTGAGCTGATGGAGTGAGGTTGTGTCGGATGGGGTATCTGGGGAGAAGCAAGCTGAGGAAGCAGAGAGTTACTAATGCTGGAGAAACCAGGCAGCCCAGCTGTGCCTGAAGAAGGTTCCCCATCAGATACATCGCCTGTCCACTCCCTCCACAGATGCTGCCTAACCCGCTGAATTCCTGCAGCACTTGTGTTTTACTCAGGACTCCAGCACCTGCAGTTCCTTGTGTTTCCATGGTGAGGCAGCATCCTGATGGTGCTGCCCACCAACCTGCCCTGTCAATGTGATGCCCATGACTGGGGAACAAGGTGGCTAACATCTGGCTGACGATCACCTGCTCTACATTGGCAAAGCCAAGCCCCTGCAGATGGTCACTGGAGCAGCTCAGCGTCAAGCAGGCCGGCGCAGCAGTAGAGTTGCTGCCTTACAGCTCCAGAGACCTAAGTTCAATCCTCACAATGGGTGCTGTCTGTACGGAGTTTGTACGTTCTCCCCGTGACCGCGTGGGTTTTCTCCGAGTGCTCCGGATTTCTCCCACCCTCCAAAGACGTGCAGATTTTTAGGTTAATAGGCTTCTGCAAGAGAGAGGTGAGATGGACTGGGGCAGGAGCTAGCATGTGGGGCCACATCACCCCATGCGAGCTGAGCAGGTGAACTGGACACAGTCACACTGAGGCAACAGAGAACTCCATTTCAGTTCATTAAACAACCTGGTTTGAACACCTTGTGTCAGTGAATGTGAGTGTAAACTGGCTCAATCGTGGTAATAACTAACCTGTCTTGCTACGCCCTGTGGAAAGTAAACCCTGCTTTTAAACACGGACATAGAAACATCGAAAATAGGTGCAGGAGGAGGCCATTCGGCCCTTTGAGCCAGCACCGCCATTCATTGTGATCATGGCTGATCATCCACAATCAGTAACCCGTGCCTGCCTTCTCCCCATATCCCTTGATTCCATTAGCCCCTAGAGCTCTATCTAACTCTCTCTTAAATCCATCCAGTGATTTGGCCTCCACTGCCCTCTGTGGCAGAATTCCACAAATTCACAACTCTCTGGGTGAAAAAGTTTTTCTCCCCTCAGTTTTAAATGGCCTCCCTTTTATTCTCAGACTGTGGCCCCTGGTTCTGGACTCCCCCAACATTGGGAACATCTTTCCTGCATCTAGCTTGGCCAGTCCTTTTATTGCCCTCTCTGACCAGGTCACCAGCCAGAGCAATGTGGTGGCTGTCAGTCCCCCTCCAAAGTGCTCAGCAAACCAGCCATTGTGTAGTAACTGTCCAATGGTTCTGGGCAGCAGCTCAGCCCATCAGCAGAGACTGATGCACAACCACCACTTCTCACACAGGAACGGAAACAGCAGTCTGCATCTAGTACGGTGTGGCAGTGCTGGAATGTTTAGTGGGCAAGTTCAAGCCTTTATTCTCCTGGTCCATGTTCATGTTCATCAGATCCAGGAGCAGAATTAGGCCATTCGGCCCATCAAGTCTACTCTGCCATTCAATCATGTGTAGGAAAATAACTGCAGATGGTGGTTCAAATTGAAGGTAGACACAAACTGCTGGAGTAGCTTAGTTGGTCAGGCAGCATCTCAGGAGAGAAGGAATGGGTGACTTTTCGGGTCGAGACCCTTCTGAAGAGTAGGGTCATTCTCTCCTGAGATGCTGCCTGACCCGCTGAGTTACTCCAGCATTTTGTGTCTGCCATTCAATCATGGTTGATCTATCTTTCCCTCTCAATCCCATTCTCCTGCCTTCTCCCCATAACCCCTGACACCCGTACTAATCAAGAACCTCTCAATCTCCACTGACTTGGCCTCCACAGCCATCTGTGGCAATGAATCCCACAGATTCATCACCCTTTAACTAAAGAAATTCCTCCTCATCTCCTTTCCAAAGGTGCGTACTTTTATTCTGAGGCTGTGTCCTCTAGTCCTAGACTCTCCCACCAGTGGAAACATCCTCTCCACATCCACTTTATCCAGGCCGCTCACTATTCACTCTCTGACATTTGGAGATTTTATAGGCTTCATCTTCTTGCAATGGCCAATGAATGATTGTTGCCACTATCCTCCTCCCGCAGCAACATTGTTGGTGTTAAACCAAGCATCATTTGATTTGCCTTTGACAATCTTGGCAGGTAGATGTTAGATCCTGACCCAAAACTCCTACCTGCCCATCTCCCTTATGTCATGGGTTATGGGAGAAGGCAGGAGAATGGGGTTGAGAGGGAAAGATAAATCAGCCATGATTGAATGGTGGAGTAGACTTAATGGGCCGAATGGCCTAATTCTGCTCCTAGAACCTATGAACTATGCAGATGCTGCCTGACCTGCTGAGTTGATTGTTGTTGCTCCAGGTTCCAGTATCTGCTGTCTCTGGTGTCTATGCCTTGCCTGCTGTAGAAGATGCTTGTCAGAGTGTGAATGGTGTACTGTGTGTGTGACCACTTGTTGCTCTGCAGGGACAAGGCTCCAGGCCAGCGGGAATGTGACTGTTCCATCGACAACATTAATAAGTGTATCCGGGAGATTGAACAAGCCTCGCTGGCAGCGGTCAGACAGGACCTGCCCACCAGAGACGACATCTCCCTGGAGGTAAAGTCAGGGGTCTGCTCGTTGTTCACTGCCGCTGAGACCCTGGGGACTCCAACCAACCCCCTGTTACCCATGTGTCGGAAGGAACTGCAGATGCTGGTTTAAACCGAACGTAGACACAAAAAGCTGGAGTAACATCTTTGGAGAAGGTCTGAGGAGGGATCTCGACCCGAAACGTCACCCATTCCTTCTCCCCAGAGATGCTGCCTGTCCCGCTGAGTTACTCCAGCTTTTTGTGTCTATACTCTTACCCATGCCGACCAACATGCCCCATCTACACTCGTCCCACCTGCCCTTGCTTGGCCCATATCCCTCCCAACCTGTCCCATCCATGTACCTGTCCAAATGTCCCTTTAATGGTGTTATTCAACTGCACCATCTACCTCCTCCGGCAGCCTGTTCCACACACCCACCACTCACCACTCACAAGCACACACATACCCACACACACGCACACGCACACACACACACACACATACCCACACACACGCACATGCACACACACACACATACCCACACACACACACACACATACACACACACACACACGCACACACACACACACACATACCCACACACACACACACATACCCACACACACACATACCCACACACACACACCGACCCACACATACCCACACATACCCACACACCGACCCACACACACACACACACACATACCCACACACACACACATACCCACACACACACACACACATACCCACACATACCCACACATACCCACACACACACACACGCACACACCGACACACACATACCCACACACCGACCCACACACACACACACACACATACCCACACACACACACACACATACCCACACACACACACACACATACCCACACACACACACACACATACCCACACACACACACACGCACACACCGACACACACATACCCACACACCCACCCCCCTGTGTTCTTGCTGCAGGCTCTGCAGGAACAGATGAGTTCCACGGTGCAGGAGATTGGCCACCTGATTGACCCGATCACCACAGCCGCACGAGGGGAGGCGGCTCAGCTGGGACACAAGGTAGTGCGCGTGTTGATGTGTGACCCCTGCGTGCTGTGTGACCCCTGCGTGCCGTGTGACCCCCCTGTGCCGTATGACCCCCGCAGTGACGTGTGACCCCCTGTGCTGTGTGCCCCCTGTGTGCCATGTGACCCCCCTGTGCTGTGTGCCCTCTGTGTGCCGTGTGACCCCCCTGTGCTGTGTGCCCCCCTGTGCTGTGTGCCCCCTGTGCCGTGTGACTCCCCTGTGCTGTGTGACCCCCCTGTGCTGTGTGACCCCCCTGTGCCGTGTGACCCCCCTGTGCTGTGTGACCCCCCTGTGCTGTGTGACCCCCCTGTGCTGTGTGACCCCCCTGTGCTGTGTGCCCCCTATGTGCCATGTGACCCCCCTGTGTGACCCCCCTGTGCCATGTGACCCCCCTGTGTGACCCCCCTGTGCTGTGTGACCCCCTGTGCCGTGTGACTCCTGTGTGCCGTGTGACCCCCCTGTGCTGTGTGACCCCCCTGTGCCGTGTGACCCCTGTGTGCCGGGTGACCCCCCTGTGCTGTGTGCCCCCTATGTGCCATGTGACCCCCCTGTGTGACCCCCCTGTGCCATGTGACCCCCCTGTGTGACCCCCCTGTGCCGTGTGACCCCCTGTGCCGTGTGACCCCTGTGTGCCGTGTGACCCCCCTGTGCTGTGTGCCCCCTGTGCCGTGTGACCCCCCTGTGCTGTGTGCCCCCTATGTGCCATGTGACCCCCCTGTGCTGTGTGACCCCCTGTGCCGTGTGACCCCTGTGCCATGTGACCCCCCTGTGCCGTGTGACCCCCCTGTGTGACCCCCCTGTGCCGTGTGACCACCCTGTGTGACCCCCCTGTGCCGTGTGACCACCCTGTGTGACCCCCCTGTGCCGTGTGACCACCCTGTGTGACCCCCCTGTGCTGTGTGCCCCCTGTGCTGTGTGCCCCCTGTGCTGTGTGCCCCCTGTGTGCCGTGTGACCCCCCTGTGCCGTGTGACCCCCCTGTGCCGTGTGACCCCCCTGTGCCGTGTGACCCCCCTGTGCCGTGTGACCCCCCTGTGCTGTGTGACCCCCTGTGTGACCCCCCTGTGCTCTCCCCTCACCACAGGTCACGCAGCTGGCCAGCTACTTTGAGCCGTTGACGTTGGCGTCGGTGGGCGTGGCGTCCAAAGTGCTGGACCACCAGCAGCAGATGACGGTGCTGGACCAGACCAAGACGCTGGCCGAGTCGGCGCTGCAAATGCTCTACGCAGCCAAGGAGGGCGGAGGCAACCCGAAGGTAGGGCGCAGCACGGGACATCAGCGCATCACCCGCTGTAGGCCAGCCGCCAACACGTGGCAGCATGGACAACCAGCGCTGAGCTCAGTGTAGCAGCGTGGCACTGAGCCCTCAGTGTGGCAGTGTGGCAGTGTGGGCGACCAGCGCAGAGCTCTCAGTGTGGCAGTGTGGACGACCAGGCGCTGGGGCTCAGTGTGGCAGTGTGGCACTGATCTCAGTGTGACAGTGTGGCACTGAGCTCTCAGCGTGGCAGAGTGGCACTGAGCTCTCAGTGTGGCAGTGTGGCACTGATCTCAGTGTGACAGCTGTGCACAGTTTGTACACTCACACAGAGGGGACATGCTGGCAGGTGAGGGCAGGTTGGGTCGCAGGGCCTGTTTCCACGCTGCGTGATTCTATATGACTATCCTTCAAAGCCCTTGGCTGGTAATGCCCGTGTGGCCAACACCCACTGCTCTGCCCTCATCAATCCCCGTGGTGACCACTTCAAAAAGAGCTCAGATTTGTAAGGCTCCATTTCTCACGAAAAAAACCCAAGTTGGGTACGTGTCGTGCCTGTAACATGCCGTGTGTGTGACGTGTCTGTGACATGTGTGTGGCATGCCTGTACCATGTGTGTGATTCGTTTGTACCATGATGTGTGTGTACCATGCCGTGTGTATGACGTCTGTGCTGTGCCGTATGTGTGAAACATGTGTGTATCATGTGTGTGTACCGTGCCATGTGTGCCGTGTGTGTGAACCGTGTGTGAGACATGTGTGTACCGTGCCGTGCTTGCTGTGACGTGTGTGACGTGTGTGTACCGTGCCATGTGTGTGATGTGTCTGTGCCGTGACGTGTGTACCGTGTGTGTGACGGGTGTGTAGCGTGCCGTGTGTGTACTGTGCCGTGTGTGTATTGTGCCATGTGTGTGTCATGTGTGCCGAGCCATGTGTGACGTGTGTGTACCGTGTGTGTGGCATGTGCGTACTGTGCCGGGTGTGTGGCGTGTGTGTACCATGCTGGGCCCGTGATGCCCCGTGTTGTGGGGGTCCCAGGGGAGGTCCCATGTTGGGGCCACTGCCCTTGGTCCTGGAACAGACACTGCCCTGTGCGTGCGTGAGTGGGCAGCAGCCTGGCGCTGTGCCCGTGTGCAGATCCAGCACGGTGGGTATGCCTGTACCATGTGTGTGACGTGTGTGTACCGTGACGTGTGTGTGGCGTGTGTGTACCGTGCCATGTGTGTGAGACGTGTGTGTACCGTGCTGTGTGTGGCATGTGTGAGACGTGTGTGTACCGTGCCGTGTGCGTGGCGTGTGTGTACTGTGCCATGTGTGTACCGTGCCGTGTGTGTACCGTGCCGTGTGTGTACCGTGCCATGTGTGTGCCGTGTGTGTACCGTGCCGTGTGTGTGGCGTGTGTGCACAGACACTGCCCTGTGCGTGTGTGCGTGCGTGAGTGGGCAGCAGCCTGGCGCTGTGCCCGTGTGCAGATCCAGCACGCCCGGTGCCAACGCTGGTCTCAGACGGTGCCAAGTGATCGACGCCTCACATTACTCCAGGATTAGGTTGTGGATGAGCTATTGTCAGCATGTGTGAACTACACTGGTCACACTGCCAGCAGTAAGCTGGGCTGTCAATAGGCACAATAGCTCAGTAATGTGATTCTTCCTGTCCCAGCTCAGTTCCAGCTGGCAGAGAAATGAGATTCAAACACACATTGGCAACAGGTGCAAATAGCTGCACAATGCTGCTAATGCTCCTAATGCTGCCGGTATGCCCAGCACCCTCTGCCCTCTCATTCACTGTCCCTGCAGAACTTGTCTCTGGATCATTGACAGAGGTGGAGCCTCTCCCAGGGCCACATCCCACCTCCCCATCAGCATCTACCAGTGGCACCGTGGTCTCAGCAAATTCACAACTTTCTTGGTGAAAAAGTTTCATCTCACCTCAGTTTTAAATGGCCTCCCCTTTATTCTTAGACTGTGTCCCCTGGTTCTGGACTCCCCTAACATCGGGAACATTTTTCCTGCATCTAGCTTGTCCAGTCCTTTTATAATTTTATACGTCTCTATAAGATCCCCTCTCATCCTTTTTAACTCCAGTGAATACAAGCCCATTCTTTTCAATCTTTCCTCATATGGCAGTCCCTCCATCCCAGGGATTAACCTCGTGAACCTACGCTGCACTGCCTCAATAGCAAGGACGTCCTTCCTCAAATTAGGAGACCAAAACTGCACACAATACTCCAGATGTAGTCTCACCAGGGCCCGATACAACTAGAGGACTTCTTTGCTCTTGTACTCAAATCCTCTCGTTATGAAGGCCAACATGCCATTAGCTTTCTTCACTGCCTGCTGTACCTGCACGCTTTCAGTGACTGGTGTACAAGGACACCCAGGTCTCATTGCACTTCCCCCTTACCTAATCTGACACAGTTGAGATAATAATCCTTACTTTTGCCGCCAAAGTGGATAACCTCACATTTATCTATATTATACTGCATCTGCCACGCATCTGCCCACTCACCCAACCTGTCCAGGTCACCCTGCAACCTCTTAACATCCTCTTCACAGTTCACACTGCCACCCAGCTTTGTGTCATCCGCAAACTTGCTAGTGTTACTTCTAATTCCATCATCCAAATCATTAATATATATTGTAAATAGTTGCGGCCCCAACACCGAGCCTTGCGGCACTCCACTCGCCACTGCCTGCCATTCTGAAAAGGACCCGTCTACTCCTACTCTTCGCTTCCTGTCTGCCAACCAGTTTTCTCTGGTGCTGTGAGGCAGCAACTCTACCGCTGCGCCACCGTGCCGCGCAGTCAATAGTGTTTAGAGCCTGGAGATACAAGGCTGCAGATGCTGGAATGTGGTGTAAACACAACTTGCTGGAGGAAGGCAGCGGGCCCAGCAGTGTCTGTGTCCCACACACATGCTCCATCCTCCAGCAGATTGGTATTGTCTATGTTAATCTACTGTTAATATCGTTGATGGGAAGAGGACTCCACTGGTGAGAAGTCCCCCAGCAACCGTGGCTATTTGGAGGTGCAGGAAACTGTCTGGATAAGGGTCTCAACGTAAAGCATCAGCCGTCCATTCCCTCCCCTGACACGGTCTGAGCCGCTGAGTTCCTCCAGCACGTTGTGTTTGGGGATCGTTGGGAGCAGGTGGACCCATTGTGGACCCAACCCTTGTCCATCATTGATTGTGTTTCCAATGGACTGGGAGTGGCGTGTGATGAGGCAACACCGAATGACCAGACTCTGATCACTCAGAGGCAGACAGTGTGGACAGGGCCCCTGGCCCAGCTTCCCCTTGCTCAACATGCCCCACCTCCACTAGTCCCACTCACTCTTCAACACCTCCCCCCTTGGTTGGACCCCAGGTGCTGGGAGCAGGGTCCTTGGGGAGACAGGGGCCTAGTCTTGCGTCCGTGCATGAGGTTGAGTGGGTGAGGGGTTGACGTGCTGGGGTATGCAGCTAATGGCGTCTCTACCCTTCGCCCACTCCGCAGGCTTCACACACGCACGACGCCATCATGGAGGCAACACAGCTGATGAAGGAGGCCGTGGATGATATGATGGTGACGCTGAATGAGGCGGCCAGTGACATTGGCATGGTGGGTGGCATGGTGGATGCCATCGCTGAGGCCATGAACAGGGTAAGTCCCCTCACCAAGGACCACCCGCCAAGTGGCACATCCAAACGGTCTGAAGAAGGGTCTCGACCCAAAACGTCACCAGTTCCTTCTCTCCACAGATGTTGCCTGTCCCGCTGAGTTACTCCAGCACTCTGTGAAACGTCACCTATCCATGTTCTCCACAGATGCTGCCTGACCCGCTGAGTTACTCCAGCACTCTGTGAAACGTCACCTATCCATGTTCTCCACAGATGCTGCCTGACCCGCTGAGTTACTCCAGCATTTGGTGTCTATCTTCGGTGTCAACCAGCATCTGAGGTTCCTTCCTGTCACATTCTCCTTGTCTTTACATTTACACGTGTCTTTGATGCAATGTGTGCTTCACAGGATTATCTTGAACAGTTTTAGTTTAGTTTAGAGATACAGGCTGAAGCAGGCCCTTCAGCCCACTGATTCCACAACGACTATGATCCCCGCACACTAACACTATCCTGCACGCACTGGGGACAAGTTACAATTTTGACCAAAGCCAATTAGCCTACAACCTGTATGTCTTTGGAGTGTGGGAGGAAACCGGAGCATGCGGTCACGGGGGTAACGTACAAACCGTAGTCACGATGGAACCCGGGTCTATAACGCTGTCAGGCATCAACTCTACTGCTGTGCCACCGTGCCACCCTTGGCCACAGACGAAGGCTTTGGCAGCAGCCTGCCAGAGGTTGGTGGGGCAATGGTTGCTAAGCAGATCACGTTGGTGGGCACACAGAGAGGAAGGGAACAGCACGAGGCTGAGCAGGGTGCAGCGTGGGTGCTGCTGAATGCCGGCAGTGGACCACCGGCGAGATTTGGAGATGGTTCACGGTGGAGGGACGAGCAGTTTCAAAACGAGCATGAGAATGTTAAATCAGAAGTGATACAGGGCTGGTGGGTGATACAGGGCTGGTGGGTGATACAGGGCTGGTGGGTGATACAGGGCTGGTGGGTGGGTGATACAGGGCTGGTGGGTGGGTGATACAGGGCTGGTGGGTGGGTGATACAGGGCTGGTGGGTGATACAGGCTGGTGGGTGGGTGATACAGGCTGGTGGGTGGGTGATTCAGGGCTGGTGGGTGATACAGGGCTGGTGGGTGATACAGGGCTGGTGGGTGATACAGGGCTGGTGGGTGATACAGGGCTGGTGGGTGATACAGGGCTGGTGGGTGGGTGATACAGGGCTGGTGGGTGGGTGATACAGGGCTGGTGGGTGATACAGGCTGGTGGGTGGGTGATTCAGGGTGGGTGCGTGGGTGATACAGGGCTGGTGGGTGGGTGATACAGGGCTGGTGGGTGGGTGATACAGGGCTGGTGGGTGGGTGATACAGGGTGGGTGGGTGGGTGATACAGGGCTGGTGGGTGGGTGATACAGGGCTGGTGGGAGTCTCAGCAGGGTTACCGATGGGCTGGCGGTTACAGGGTGGGGGTGGTGGGGGGAGGTTGGAACAGGTGAACTCCACATGAGAAATGAAGGATTGGGAATATGGATTGAATGGGGAAGAGGAGGAATAAGGCAGGTGGATAGGACAGATGGGGAGTTCACGGCAGAGGGGGAGGCTGGAGAGAGGGTTTAGTTTAGTTTACAATAAAATACAATACAATATATCTTTATTGTCATTGTACAGGGGTACAACGAGATTGGGAATGCGCCTTCCATACGATGCAATAAATTAATTAGCTAGTCAGTATTAATTTAAACAACCCAATGAAACAAATTAGATCTACAGCATGGAAACAGGCCCTTCGGCCCACCGAGTCCACACCGACCAGCGATCCTGTTCACACCTGTTCTGTTATCCCACTTTTTCATCCACTCCCGACACGTGAGGGGCGATTTACAAAGGCCCATCAACCTATACGCCTGCATGTGTTTGGGACGTAGGAGGAAAGCGGAACACTTAGACGAGACTCGTGGTCACAGGGAGAACTTGCAAACTGACACATTCAGCACCCGTGGTCAGGTTCCAGTTCTCTGCTGCCAGTGAGTTATGTGGTCCTTAATGTGTTAATGCTCCATTATCTGAGCGCTGATGTCTGTTGTGGTTGATCTCCATCCAGACTGGTGCAGAGACCTTCTCTGAGCCACAGTGCAGAAAGTGAAGGTAGTGAGGGAGTTATGTATCGCGTTCCAAGCTAGAGTGAAACAGTGTGGGAACAGGCCCTTCGGCCCTACTGGCCCATGCCGGCCAACAATGTCCCAGCCACACATGTCCAACCTGCCCGCGTTTGGTCCATATCCCTCCAAACCTGTCCTATCCATGCACCTGTCTAACTGTTTCTTAAACGATGAGATAGTCCCAGTCTCAACTACCTCCTCTGGCAGCTTGTTCCATACACCCACCATCCTCTGTGTGAAAAAGTTACCCCTGGGATTCCTATTAAATCTTTTCCCCTTCACCTTGAACCTATGTCCTCTGGTCCTCGATTCCCCTACTCTGGGCAAGAGATTCTGTGCATCTATTCCTCTCATGATCTTATCCACCTCTATAAGATCTCCCCTCATCCTCCTACACTCCATGGAATAGAGACCCAGCCTACTCAACCTCTCCCTATAACTCACACCCTCTAGTCCTGGCAACATCCTCGTAAATCTTTTTTGAACCTTTTCAAGCTTGACAACATCATTCCTATAACATGGTGCCCAGAACTGAACACAATATTCTAAATGCGGTCTCACCAACGTCTTATACAACTGCAACTTGACCTCCCAACTTCTATACTCAATACTCGGACTGATGAAGGCCAAAGTGCCAAGAGCTCTTTTCACCACCTTATCTACCTGCGATTCAACCTTCAAGGAACCATGCACCTATACTCCTAGATCCCTCTGCTCTACAACACTACCCAGAGGCCTACCATTTATTGTGATTTACGAGGATGTTGCAAGGACTAGAGGGTGTGAGCTGTAGGAACAGGTTGAGTAGGCTGGGTCTCTATTCCATGGAGCGCTGGAGGATGAGGGGGATCTTCTGGAGGTGTCTATGGTCATGAGAGGAATAGATCGGGTAGATGCACAGAATCTCTTGCCCAGAGTAGGGGAATTGAGGACCAGACGACATGGGTTCAAGGTGAAGGGGGAAAAGATTTAATAGGAATCTGAGGGGTACCTTTTTCACACAAAGGGTGGTGGGTGTATGGAACAAGCTGCCAGAGGAAGTAGTTGAGGCTGGGACTATCCCGTCGTTTAAGAAACAGTGAGACAGGTACATGGATAGGATAGGTTTGGAGGGATATGGACCAAGCGCAGGCAAGTGGGACTAATGTAGCTGGGACATTGTTGGCCGGTGTGGGCGAGTTGGGCCGAAGGGCCTGTTTCCACACTGTATCACTCTATGACTCTATGAAGTAGTTGAGGCAGGGACTATCGCAACGTATAAGAAACATTTTAACAGGTACATGGATAGGACAGGATATGGGCCAAACGCAGGCAGGTGGGACTAGTGTAGATTGGACATGTTGGCCGGTGTGGGCAAATTGGGCCAAAGGGCCTGTTTCTACATTGTGTGACTCTCTGACAGTCAGTTCCTTTAGACCCTGTCACTAAACTCACAGGTTAGTCCCACACCCTTTATGAGTTAATTATTGCTGGATGGTGACAGAGTCATACAGCACGGTATAGGCCCATCACCCAACATGTGGGTACAGGCTCTTCACCCAACATGTGGGTACAGGCCCTTCATCCAACATGTGGGTACAGGCCCAACATGTGAGTACAGGCTCTTCACCCAACATGAGAGTACAGGCCCAACATGTGAGTACAAGCCCAACATGTGAGTACAGGCCCAACATGTGAGTACAGGCCCAACATGTGAGTACAGGCCCAACATGTGAGTACAGGCCCAACATGTGAGTACAGATCCTTCACCCAACATGTGAGTACAGGCCCTTCACCCAACATGTGAGTACAGGCCCAACATGTGAGTACAGGCCCTTCACCCAACATGTGAGTACAGGCCCAACATGTGAGTACATGCCCTTCACCCAACATGTGGTACAGACCTTCACCCATGTGGTACAGGCCCTTCACCCATGTGAGTACAGGCCCTTCACCCATGTTGGACAGGCCCTTCACCCAACATGTCAACCAAGATGCCCCATCTACGTTAATCCTCTTTGACCTCATTTGGTCCATATCCCTCTGCACCTTTGCTATCAATGCACCTGTCCAAATGTCTTGTGAATGCTGTGATAGTCCCTGCCCCAATTCCCAGCTGTGGCAGCTCGTTCCATGCAGCCACCACTCCCTGTCGGTGGTGCCCGGACTGGCAGTGATGCATCTTCCATCTTTCCTCTTTGCCAGCTGGATGATGGCACCCCTCCAGAACCAGAAGGCAGTTTTGTTGACTACCAGACCACGATGGTGAAATACTCCAAGGCCATCGCAGTTACTGCTCAGGAGATGGTGAGTGAGAGCAAGGGGTGACTGGCCATGGTATGTGTATGCCACCTCCACAACGTCCCGCCCATCACCATCAACAGCACACGTGTGTATAATCCAAAAACAGACGTGTACACAGCATTACAGTCACCCATGACCACACACATGTGCACAACACACACACACACAACACACACACACAACACACACACACATACATATATACACGCGCACACACACACAAACACACACGCACATGCACACAAACACGCACACACACACAAACACACGCGCACAACACACACACATACATATACACGCACACACAAACACACGCGCACACACACACACGCACATATACGCACACACAAACACACGCGCACAACACACACACATACATATACACGCACACACGCACACACACACACACACATATACGCACACATATGCACACACGCACACACTGGCATGCACCAGCCTGCATGGGGAATCTAGTGGGGGCACGAGTCTACCTTCAGCTGCAGCGGCAGCTGGTGTACTGCTGGCATGGACAGTGATGGACAATGGGGCCACATGGCAGCCTGCTGTCTGACTGCCTCACAGCCCACTGGCCCACGTCGTGGAGCTGTCTCCAGTGCGGTCCCTGTCTGACTGTGTTCTCTCTACAGATGACCAAGTCGGTGACGTGCCCCGAGGAGCTGGGCGGCCTGGCCTCGCAGGTGACCACTGACTACAGCCACTTGGCCTACCAGGGGCGGCTTGCCACTGCCACTGCCGACAGTCAGGAGGTACGCCAGTCCCTGCCAACCTGCCAACGCCGGTCCCTGCCAACGCCGGTCTCTGCCGCGGGGTGCCAACCTGCCAATGCCGGACCCTGCCGCGGGGCGCCAACTTGCCAATGCCAGTCCCAGCCAATGCACGTCCTTGCCAATACCAATCCCTGCCAATGCCGGTCCCTGCCGCGGGGTGCCAACCTGCCGACGCCGGTCCCTGCCAACGCCGGTCCCTGCCAACGCCGGACCCTGCCAATGCCACCAACCTGCCAACGCATGTCCCTGCCAATGCCGGTCCCTGCCAACGCATGTCCCTGCCAACGCCGGTCCCTGCCAACGCCGGTCCCTGCCAATGCCACCAACCTGCCGCGCGGCGCTGTGCGTGTCGGAGCTCGCGGTGTCCACAGCCCACTCCCTGGGTCACCACCCTACCTGACACAAGGGAATGGAGGCACGTGGATCACGAGCAGGCGGAGGAGAGTAGAGTAACTTGGCATCACGTACAGCATGGGCATTGTGGGCCGAAGAGCCTGTTCCTGTGCTACACTCTGTGCTGCACTGTTCTATGTTCTACCACAAGCCTCCATTTACTGTAGATCCTGAATTCCCTGAGGATGTACTGGGAAACTCTCTTTCCCAACTGCAGGGGCAGTTGTGGTCCCAGCAGGCAGGTCCTGATCTACCACACAGGCTTGGAATTCCCAAGCCATGGAGGGTAAACTCAGGAGCAAAAGACCGGAACAAATCTTGTTTAAAATCTTGTTATTTATCATTTAGAAGAGGTAGTGATTGTAGCGGAGACTCCCTCTCCATGGGTTGTGTACCAAGAGGGAAGGTCAATGCTCAGAACATTCAGGAATGACCTGCTCCTGTTCTCTGTGCAGATTGGGTTCCAGATTAAGACGCGGGTTCAGGACCTGGGCCACGGGTGCATCTACCTGGTGCAGAAGGCCGGGGCCGTTCAGATCAGCCCCACTGACAGCTTCACCAAGAGGGAGCTGATCGAGTGTGCCCGCGCTGTGACTGAGAAGGTGAGTCATTCTACATGGATCGCAGCACAGCATTGACAAGGCCACACATGGGAGGCTGATCCAGAGATTAAGATTCACGGGACTCACAGCGACTTGGTCGAATGGCTTGCTGAGGGTTGTGTGGAAGGGCATTATTCAGGCGCGAGCTCTGTGACCAGTGGTGTTCCACAGGGATCTGTGCTGGGACCTCTGCTTTTATGATATATAAAAATGAGTTGGACTTCAACGTTGATGGGTTAGTTGCCAAGCTTGTAGGTTGTGGGCTGTAACCTGTTCACAACAGCTGTATGTTATCACATTTTCACATCCACTCCCTATACAATTTACAGAGGCCAATTCACCTACAAACCCGAGATAAACAGAAACTCCTGGAGTAATTCAGTGGGCCAGGCAGCATCTCTGGAGAAAATGGATAGGTGACATTTTGGAATGGGACTGATCAGTCTGAGGAAGGGTTCTGACCCTAAATGTCACCTATCCATTTTCTCCAGAGACGCTGTCTGACCCGCTGAGTTACTCCAGTACGTTGTATCTATCTTTCATGTAAACCAGCATCTGCAGTTCCTTTTTATTACGTTTTAACCTCCAAACTCAGACATCTTTGGGATGTGGGAGGAAACCGGAGCACCCGATGAAATCCCACACGGGTTAGAGGGAGAACATGCAAACATCACACTGATGGCACCTGAGGTCAGGAACATGTCTGGGTCTCTGTTGTACTTCTGTGCCACCCCTAGTAATAATGTTCCCAGCTGTCAATGGCTGCAGCCGATCTCTCCCATCAGAAGGTGCAGGAGCGGCAGTTAATATTTAGTTTATATAGATACCTGGAAAATAGGTGCAGGAAGAGGCTATTTGGTCCTTCAAGCCAGCACCGCCATTCATTGTGATCATGGCTGATCATCCACAATCAGTAACCTGTGCCTGCCTTCTCCCCGTATCCCTTGATTCCACCAGCCCCAAAGCTCTATCTAACTCTCTTTTAAATTCATCCTGTGAATTGGCCTCCACTGCCCTCTGTGGCAGAGAATTCCACAAATTCACAACTCTCTGGGTGAAAAGTTTCTTCTCACCTCAGTTTTAAATAGCCTCCCCTTTATTCTTAGACTGTGGCCCCTGGTTCTGGACTCCCCCAACATTGGGAACATTTTTCCTGCATCTAGCTTCTCCAGTCCTTTTATAACTTTTTACGTTTCTATAAGATCCCCTCTCATCCTTCTAAACTCCAGTGAATACAAGCCCAGTCTTTTCAATCTTTCCTCATATGACAGTCCCGCCATCCCAGGGATCAATCTCGTGAACCTACGCTGCACTGCCTCAATTACAAGGGATGTCCTTCCTCAAATTAGGAGACCAAAACTGTACACAATACTCCAGATGTGGTCTTACCAGGGCCCTGTACAACTGCAGAAGAACCTCTTTACTCCTATACTCAAATCCTCTTGTTATGAAGGCCAACATGCCATTAGCTTTCTTCACTTCCTGCTGTACCTACATATTTACTTTCAGTGGCTGGTGTACAAGGACACCCAGGTCTCGTTGCACTTCCCTTTTACCTAATCTGACACCATTGAGCTAATAATCTGCCTCCTTATTTTTGCCGCCAAAGTGGATAACCTCACATTTATCTATATTATACTGCATCTGCCATGCATCTGTCCACTCACTCAACCTGTCCAAGTCACCCTGCAACATCCTAATCCTCTTTGCAGTTCACACTGCCAGCCAGCTTTGTGTCATCTGCAAATTTACTAGTGTTACTTTTAATTCCATCATCCAAATCATTAATATATATTGTAAATAGTTGCGGCCCCAACACCGAGCCTTGCGACACTCCACTCGCCACTGCCTGCCATTCTTAAAAGGACCCGTTTGTTCCTACTCTTTGCTTCCTGTCTGCCAACGAATTCTCTACCATGTCAATACCCCCAATACCATGTGCTCTAATTTTGCCCAATAATCTCCCGATTATTTTGCCCAATAATCTTATCAAAGGCTTTCAGAAAGTCTAGATACACTACATCCACTGGCTCTCCATCATCCATTTTACTTGTCACATCCTCAAAATATTCCAGAAGATTAGTCAAGCAGGATTTCCCTTTCATAAATCCATGCTGACTTGAACCAATCCTTTTACTGCTATCCAAATTTGCCATTATGACTTATTTAATAATTGACTCCAGCATCTTCCCCATCGCTGATGTCAGGCTAACTGGTCTGTAATTCCCTGTTTTCTCTCTCGCTTCTTTCTTGAAAAGTGGGATAACATTAGCTATCCTCCAATCCACAGGAACTGATCCTGAATCTATTGAACATTGGAAAATGATCACCAATGTGTCCACGATTTCTAGAGCTTCTCCTTAAGTACCCTGGGATGCAGACCATCAGGCCCTGTACGTACGAGACCCAGCCTACTTAACCTCTCCAAATAGCTCACACCCTCTAGTCCTGGCAACATCCTCGTAAATCTTTTCTGAACCCTTTCAAGCTTGACAATATCTTTCCTATAACATGGTGCCCAGAACTGAACACAATATTCTAAATGCGGTCTCACCAACGTCTTATACAACTGCAACATGACCACCGAACTTGTATACTCAATACTCTGACTGATGAAGGCCAAAATGCCAAAAGCCTTTTTGACCACCTTATCTATATTATAAATTGTAAATTCGTAATTGTTTACTGTATGTCGTGTTGTTACTTGTGAGCAAAGCACCAAGGCAAATTCCTTGTATGTATACATACTTGGCTAATAAAATGTATTCAATTCAATTCAATTCAATAAATAGTTGCAGCCCCAGCACCAGGCCTTTCCCTTTCATAAATCCATGCTGACCTGGACTTATCCTTTTACTGCTATCCAAATGCACCATTATTACCTCTTTAATAATTGACTCCAGCATCTTCCCCGCCACCGATGTCAGGCTAACTGGTCTGTAATTCCCCGTTTTCTCTCTCGCTCCTTTCTTCAGGAACTGATCCTGAATCTATAGAACATTGGAAAATGATCACCAATGCGTCCATGATTTCTAGAGCCACCTCCTTGAGTATCCTGGGATGCAGACCATCAGCCCCTGGGGATTTATCAACCTTCAGTCCCATCAGTCTACCCAATACTATTTCTTGTCTAATGCAAATTTCTTTCAGTTCCTCTGTCTCCCTAGATCCTCTGTCCTCTAGTACATCTGGGAGATTGTTTGTGAAGACAGATCCAAAGTACCTGCTCAACTCTTCTGCCATTTCCTTGTTCCCCATAATAATTTCACCTGTTTCTGCCTTCAACGGACCCACATTTGTCTTTACTAATCTTTTTCTTTTAACGTACCTCAAGAAGCTTCTACTGTCCTTCTTTATATTCTTGGCCAGCTTCCCCTCGTACCTCATCTTTTCAGCCCGTATTGCCTGTTTTGTTACCTTCTGTTGTCCTTTGAAAGTTTCCCAATCCTCTGTCTTCCTGCTACTCTTTGCTGTGTTATACATCTTTCTTTTAGTTTTATTCCATCCCTAACTTCCCTTCTCAGCCACAGTTGCCTCCTACTCCCCTTAGAATCTTTCTTCCTCGTTGGAATGAAATGATCCTGCGTCTTCCGGATTATGCCCTGAAATTCCTGGCATTGCTGTACCACCGTCATTCCTGCTAGGATCCCTTTCCAGTCTACCTTGGCCAGCTCCTCTCTCATGCCTTCATAGTCCCCTTTGTTCAACTGCTACACTGACACTTCTGATTTAACCTTCTCCCTCTCAAATTGCAGATTAAGTTCAGTTTAGTTTAGAGATACAGCATGGAAACAGCCCCTTCGGCCCACCGAGTCCACACCGCCCAGCGATCCCTACACACTAACACTGCCACCGAGTCCGCACCGACCAGCAATCCCTACATACTAACACTGCCACCGAGTCCCCACTGACCAGCAATCCCCACACACTAACACTACCACCGAGTCCCCACCGCCCAGCAATCCCTACATACTAACGCTGCCACCGAGTCTGTACCGCCCAGTGATCCCCACACACTAACACTGCCACCGAGTCCCCACCGCCCAGCGGTCCCCACACACTAACACTGCCATCGAGTCCACACCGACCAGCGATCCCCACACACTAGCACTACCACCGAGTCCCCACCGACCAGCGATCCCCGCACACTAACGCTACCACCGAGTCCGTACCGACCAGCAATCCCCACACACTAACGCTGCCCTACTTACACGAGGGACAATTTACAATTATACCAAGCCAATTAACCTACAAACCTGTATGTCTTTGGAGTTTGGGAGGAAACTGGAACACCAAGAGAAACCCACACACATCACGGAGCGAACGTACAAACTCCATACAGACAGCACCTGTGGTCTGGATCGCACATGGGTTTCTGGTGCTGTAAGGCAGCAACTCTCAGCACCACAGCGCTGCCTGGTTTGTGGTTAGACTGAAGCCTCAGAGATCAGAACTGGTGTGTCCAAGTATGTCCAATTGAATGATTGAACGTGTTGGTGTGAACTCCTGCGGTAATGTTAAACATAGATTGCCTGATTGATGGAGCTGAGGCTGCAGTCCATTGCTCCGTTTCACAGGTTGCAACAAGAGGTGCTCGTGTCTGACCAGTTTGTCTTGTTGCCTTGCCCAGGTCTCCTTGGTTCTGTCCGCACTGCAGCCTGGCAACAGAGGGACGCAGGCTTGTATCACCGCAGCCTGTGCCGTGTCCGGCATCATTGCCGATCTCGACACCACCATCATGTTCGCAACGGCCGGCACCCTCAACGCCGAGAACAACGAGTCGTTTGCCGACCACAGGTGAGTGGATGTTCACCGATGAGGCAAGAGTATTTCATATGGCCCAGACACTCTGACTTGCCATCTGGCAGCACAACACAATATGTGAACATAGCACATTGTAAACAGAATAAACAAAAAACATAATAAACAGAAAAAAGTACAGTGGAAATATATATATATATTCACTGAATAGATGTAGAGAGAGAGATAAATATTGCATACTATTAATGTTTGTTTAATGTGTATGTGTGTACATATATCAAACACGATATATATTGCTATTGAAGCAGAGAGTTGTGAATCTGTGGAATTCTCTGCCACAGAAGGCAGTGGAGGCCAATTCACTGGATGTATTCAAGCGATGGATATAGCTCTTAGGGCTAACAGAATCAAAGGATATGAGGAACAAGCAGGAACAGGGTACTGATTGTGGTTGATCAGCCATGATCATATTGTATGGCAGTGCTGGCTCGAACGGCCGAATGGCCTACTCCTGCACCTCATGTCTATGTTTCTATTTATAGAGTCATAGAGTGATACAGTGTGGAAACAGGCCCTTCGGCCCACTTGTCCACACCGGCCAACATGTCCCAGCTACACTAGTCCCACCTGCCTGCACTTGGTCCATATCCCTCCAAACCTGTCCTATCCGTGTACCTGTCCAACTGTTTCTTAAACGTTGGGATAGTCCCAGCCTCAACTACCTCCTCTGGCAGCTTGTTCCATACACCCACCACCTTCTGTGTGCAAAAGTTACCCCTCAGATTCCTATTAAATCTTTTCCCCTTCCCCTATGTCCTCTGGTCCTTGATTCCCCTACTCTGAGCAAGAGACTCTGCGCATCTACCCGATCTATTCCTCTCATGATTTTGTACACCTCTATAAGATCACCCCTCATCCTCCTGCTTTCCAAGGAGTACAGACAAGGGAGAGCCAGTGGATGTAGTGTACCTGTACTTTCAGAAAGCCTTTGATAAGGTCCCACACAGGAGATTAGTGGGCAAGATTAGAGCACATGGTATTGGGGGTAGGGTATTGACATGGATAGAGAATTGGTTGGCAGACAGGAAACGATGAATAGGGATTAACGGGTCCCTTTCAGAATGGCAGTCAGTGACTAGTGGGGTACCGCAAGGCTCGGTGCTGGGACCGCAGCTATTTACAATATACATGAATGATTTAGATGAAGGGATTAAAAGTAACATTAACAAATTTTCAGATGACACAAAGCTGGGTGGCAGTGTGAACTGTGAGGAGGATGCTATGTACAAAAGAGACGGGTTGCACATTAACAGGCGGGGGACCAGCATTCTTCAGGCAGGTTTGCCACTGCTACACGGGTGTGTTTAAACTAAATACTGGTGGGGGGGAGGGACAAATTGGAAAGACAAGGATGGAGTTAAAGGGAAAGAGAGGAGAAGTTAAGAAAGACACCAGAATTAACGGGACAGAAAGCTCATGAAGGGATAGGAGAGAATGGCCAAGTGAAAGAGGAATCGATGTGAAAGGTGAGTAATGGATTAAAAGTATTATATATGAATGCGTGAAGTATAAGAAGTAAAGTAGAAGAGCTTGAGGCTCAGTTAGAGGTTGGTAGATATGACATTGTGGGGATTACAGAGACGTGGCTGCTGGAGGATCAGGACTGGGAACTGAATATTCAGGGTTATACGTCGTATAGAAAGGACAGGCAGGTGGGCAGAGGAGGTGGGGTAGCTCTGTTGGTGAGGGGTGAAATTCGGTCCCTTGCGAGGGGTGACACAGGGACTGACGATGTAGAGTTGAGGAATTGTAAAGGTAAGAAGACACTAATTGGTGTTATCTACAGGCTCCCAAACAGTAGCCCGGATATGGAGTGCAAGTTGCAGCAGGAGTTAAAATTGGCATGTAACAAAGGTAATGCCACTGTGGTGATGGGGGATTTCAATATGCAGGTAGACTGGGAAAATCAGGTTGGTTCTGGACCCCAAGAAAGGGAGTTTGTAGAGTGCCTCTGAGATGGATTCTGAGAGCAGCTTGTAATGGAGCCTACCACAGAAAAGGCAATTCTAGATTTAGTGTTGTCCAATGAACCAGATTTAATAAAGGAAATTCAAGGTAAAGGAACCGCTAGGAGGTAGTGACCATAATATGATGTTTTAATCTGCAATTGGAGAGGGAGAAGGTTAAATCGGAAGTGTCAGTGTTGCAGTTGAACAAAGGGGACTATGAAGGCATGAGAGAGGAGCTGGCCAAGGTCGACTGGAAAGGGATCCTAGCAGGAATGACGGTGGAACAGCAATGGCAGGAATTTCTGGGCATAATCCGGAAGATGCAGGATTATTTCATTCCAAAGAGGAAGAAAGATTCTAAGGGGAGTAGGAGGCAACTGTGGCTGACAAGGGAAGTTAGGGATGGAATAAAACAAAACAAAAAAGATGTATAACACAGCAAAGAGTAGCCGGAAGCCAGAGGATTGGGAAACTTTCATAGGACAACAGAAGGTAACAAAATGGGCAATACGGGCTGAAAAGATGAAGTACGAGGGGAAGCTGGCCAAGAATATAAAGAAGGACAGTAAAAGCTTCTTTAGGTATGTTAAGAGAAAAAGATTAGCAGACAAATGTGGGTCCCTTAAAGGCAGAAACAGGTGAATTTATTCTGGGTAACAAGGAAATAGCAGAAGAGTTGAACAGATACTTTGGTTCTGTCTTCACCAAGAAAGACACAAACAATCTCCCAGATGTACTAGAGGACAGAGGATCTAGGGAGACAGAGGAACTGAAAGAAATTTGCATTAGGCGAGAAATAGTATTGGGTAGACTGATGGGACTGAAGGTTGATAAATCCCCAGGGGCTGATGGTCTGCATCCCAGGATACTCAAGGAGGTGGCTCTAGAAATCATGGACGCATTGGTGATCATTTTCCAATGTTCTATAGATTCAGGATCAGTTCCTGAAGAAAGGAGCGAGAGAGAAAACGGTGAATTACAGACCAGTTAGCCTGACATCGGTGGTGGGGAAGATGCTGGAGTCAATTATTAAAGAGGTAATAATGGTGCATTTGGATAGCAGTAAAAGGATAAGTCCAGGTCAGCATGGATTTATGAAAGGGAAAGGCCTGGTGCTGGGGCTGCAACTATTTATTGAATTGAATTGAATTGAATACATTTTATTAGCCAAGTATGTATACATACAAGGAATTTGCCTTGGTGCTTTGCTCACAAGTAACAACACGACATACAGTAAACAATTACGAATTTACAATTTATAATATAGATAAGGTGGTCAAAAAGGCTTTTGGCATTTTGGCCTTCATCAGTCAGAGTATTGAGTATACAAGTTCGGTGGTCATGTTGCAGTTGTATAAGACGTTGGTGAGACCGCATTTAGAATATTGTGTTCAGTTCTGGGCACCATGTTATAGGAAAGATATTGTCAAGCTTGAAAGGGTTCAGAAAAGATTTACGAGGATGTTGCCAGGACTAGAGGGTGTGAGCTATTTGGAGAGGTTAAGTAGGCTGGGTCTCGTACATACATAAATACATAGACAATAGGTGCAGGAGTAGGCCATTCGGCCCTTCAAGCCAGCATGATGAAGGCCAAAATGCCAAAATACTTTTTGACCACCTTATCTACCTGCTACTCGACCTTCAAGGAACCATGCACCTGTACTCCTAGATCCCTCTGCTCTACAACACTACCCAGAGGCCTACCATTCACTGTGTAGGTCCTGCCCATGCTAGACTTTCCAAAATGCAACAGCTCACACGTCTCTGTATTAAATTCCATCAACCGTTCCTCCGCCCACCTGGCCAATCGATCCAGATCCTGCTGCAATCGTTCACAACCATCTTCACTATCTGCAAAACCACTCACTTTTATATCATCAGTAAACTTGCTAATCTTCCCCTGTATGTTCTCATCCAAATCATTGGTCACTGGTCCCAAAAGGCTCCTCCACAAACACTTCATGAACTTGCCTTTCCCAATTTCCCAATACTAGATCCAGTGTTTGCCTCCTGCACCTCCTCCTCAGCCACACATTCATTCCCCCTATCTTCCTATTCTTACCCTCACTAGCACGAGGTACTGGAAGCAATCCTGAGATCACTACTCTGCAGGTCCTGCTTTTCAGTCTTCTGCCCCATTCCCTAAACTCGTGTTGCAGAACCTCCTTCCTCTCCCTACCTATATCATTTGTGCCAACATGCACAACAACCTCCGGCTGCTCCCCATCACTCTTGAGGATGCCATGCAGCCACTCCGAGACATCCTGGATCCTGGCATCAGGGAGGCAACACACCATCCTGGAGTCTCGCCTGCTGCCGCAGAATCTCCTGTCCGCACCTCTGACAATGGAGTCTTCCACCACTATGGCTCTGCCTGATGTCACTCTTCCCCATTGAACCTCGGCACCAGGGTTGGAATCACAGCCCTGGCTACCACTCAATCCTGTTGTATCGTCCGCTCTAACGGCTCCCAAGTAGTTTTCAGTCGGTACAGCCACCGGGATCTCCTGCACTCCTGATCACGTGTATGTCTGTATACCGTGTACTATTATTGTTTGTTTTGTGCGTGTGTGTGTGTGTGTGCATGCGTGTGTGCGTGCGCGTGTGTGTGCGTGCGTGTGTGGGGTGTGTGTGTGTGGGGTGTGTGCGTGTGTGTGTGTGTGTGTGTGTGTGTGTGTGTGTGTGTGCATGCGTGCGTGCGTGCGCGTGTGTGTGCGTGCGTGTGTGGGGTGTGTGTGTGGGGTGTGTGCGTGCGTGCGTGTGCGTGCGTGTGTGTGTGCGTGTGTGCGTGTGCGTGTGTGTGTGCGTGTGTGTGTGTGCATGTGTATACAGTGCGTGAGTTCAGGCATTTGAAGAGATGGATGGATGAGACACAGACAGTGTGGGGAGCAGTTTGGAATCTTTGCATTTACAATGGTCAGAGGTATTGCACGACAGAGCATCAACTGTGTAGGTGATCAGCGTCTGAGGAGGAGGCAGAATATGCCCAGGATTTGTGTGCACCCCAGGATACCGGCCTGGGGGAGGTCTGTTTGGGAACAGGGAGCAAACCCTTTGGGATTTGATTTCAGATTGAAAGGTTTCTTGTTCGATTTAACTCCCCGGTAATAGAACTGTACAGCACAGAAACGAGCCCTTCAGCCCACCATGATGCCCAAGTTAAACGAATCCCCCATGCCTGCATGTGCCCCTTACGCTCCATTCCCTGCATATCCATGTGCCTATCGAAAAGCCTCTTAAACGCTACCATCAAACGACCACCCCTGGCAGCACGTTCCAGGTACCCACCACCCTCTGTGTAAAATAACATATCCTGTACACCTTTAAACTTTGTCCCTTTCACATAAAGCTATGCCCTCTAGTCGTTAACATTTCTAACCTTGGAGAAAGATTCTGACTGCCTACCCTATTTATGCGTTATCAGCATTGTATATACTTTTATTAGGTCTTCCCTCAACCTCCAATGTTCCAGAGAAAACAATCCAACCTCTTGTAGCAAATAGACAATAGACAACAGGTGCAGGAGGAGGCCATTCGGCTCTTCGAGCCAGCACCGCCATTCAATGTGATCATGGCTGATCATTCTCAATCAGTACCCCGTTCCTGCCTTCTCCCCATACCCCTTGACTCCTCTATCCTTAAGAGCTCTATCTAGCTCTCTCTTGAATGCATTCAGAGAATTGGCCTCCACTGCCTTCTGAGGCAGAGAATTCCACAGATTCACAACTCTCTGACTGAAAAAGTTTTTCCTCATCTCAGTTCTAAATGGCCTACCCCTTATTCTTAAACTGTGGCCCCTTGTTCTGGACTCCCCCAACATTGGGAACATGTTTCCTGCCTCTAACGTGTCCAACCCCTTAATAATCTTATACGTTTCGATAAGATCTCCTCTCATCCTTCTAAATACCCCCCTGATCCAAGCAGCATTCTGGTCAATGTCGTCTCCAAAGCCTCCACATCCTTTCCATATGTGGGCGAGATGAACTGCACACAATACTCCAAATGCAGACTTGACAAAATCCTATACACCTGCAACATGACTACCTACCTCTTGTAGATAGACACAGAATGCTGGAGTAACTCAGCGGATCAGGCAGCGTCTCTGGAGAAATGGAATAGGTGATGTTTTGTGTCAAGACCCTTTTTCTGACTGTGAGTCTGGGGAGAGGAAAAATAGAGGTATGAGAGGGTTCAGAACAAATCAAGGCTGGCATCAATGACCAAAGAAAGGTGGAGCCCACAATGGTCCATTGTTGGCCGTGGAAGACTCCTAGTTTCCCACTCGCCTGATTCTCAGTCGGAGGTTACTCCAGTTTTTTGTGTCTATCTTCAGTTTAAATCAGTATCTGATCTCTTTCCTCACTTCCTAACTCTTATATTCAATGTCTCAACCCAAGAAGACATGCATACAATATACCTACTTGCATTGCCACTTTCAGGGAGCTGTGGGTCCCAAGATCTGGCTGCACATTCAGGCTACTAATGATCCTGCCATTAACTTGCCATCTTGACAGTTCTCCGGCTTCGTCACTAATTTTACCCCAATCTGCCGGGCTCTCTAAACCCCACATACCCCTCCCCACCCCCCCACTCTTTCCCCAGTCACATCAGGTTAAAAGTCAGCCTTGGATCCTGGAGAGAAATTGTCACGCGTCCTAATACTAGAGGTAACAGTTCTATTAGATTTCAAAGCCCAGACTCCCAGAATTCCCAACAAAGGTAAATCAAAACCAAGATTATTGATCATCGCTCTTAAAATATATATGATTTTTGAATGCAGAAAAAGGGAGGCTTGGGCCTGAGGAACCCTTCTCCATCGAATCATCTCAAGAACTTCAAATGAACACGAAACTAACAAGAACCAATAGTACAGCACAAGCACAGGCCCTTCGGCCCACAATGTCCGTGTTGAACATGATGCCAAGACCATCTCTTATCTACCTGCACATAACCCATATCCCTCCATCCCCTGCACATCCATGTGCCTGTCAAAACATATTTTAAATGCCACTAACGTATCTGTTTCAAACACCACCCCCAGCAGCACGTTCCAGACACTCACCACTCATTGCTTAATTAAAATGATTGATTTTAAAATGTCTCTGTATTGAGGCATCGTGCAGGAGAATGCGTAAAGTTGTTTTAATGCTTGCATTGCGTAATGCAGCCAATAATATCATGCAGCTTTTTTTCAAGTAAAGTATATCAATACCCTGTTTGAGAATGTACAAGGCATGATTGTGTGTTTGCAGATGACACTAAAATTGGTATCATAGACAGTAATAGACAATAGGTGCAGGAGTAGGCCAATTGGCCCTTCGAGCCAGCACCGCCATTCAATGTGATCATGGCTGATCATTCACAATCAGTACCCCGTTCCTGCTTTCTCCCCATACCCCCTGACTCCGCTATCCTTAAGAGCTCTATCTAACTCTCTCTTGAAAACATCCAGAGAATTGGCCTCCACTGCCTTCTGAGGTAGAGAATTCCACAGATTTACAACTCTCTGACTAAAAAAGTTTCTCCTCATCTCCATTCTAAATGGCCTACCCCTTATTCTTAAACTGTGGCCCCTGGTTCTGAACTCCCCCAACATTGGGAACATGTTTCCTGCCTCTAATGTGTCCAATCCCTTAATAATCTTATACGTTTCAATAAGATCCCCTCTCATCCTTCTGAATTCCAGTGTATACAAGTCTAGTCGCTCCAGTCTTTCAACATAAGACAGTCCCGCCATCCGCCATAAGACAGTCCCGCCATTAACCTAATAAACCTACGCTGCACGACCTGAATAGCAAGAATGTAATTTCCTCAAATTTGGAGACCAAAACTGCACACAGTACTCCAGGTGCGGTCTCACTAGGGCCCTGTAAAGATGGTTATCAAGAATTACAGGAGGATTTTCATCAACTGGGCAAGTGGGCTGAGGAATGGTTAATGGTGTTTAATGCAGATAAGTGCAGGATGTTGCATTTTGGGAAGTAAAACAAGGACAGGACTTTCACAGAGAACGGCAGGGTCCTGGGAACTGTCTAGGGGAGAGAGTTCACTACAAAGTTCCCTCATGTGCATACAGGTAAATAGGGTGGTGAGGAAGGCTTTCCAGTGATCAGAAGACTGGCCTTCATCAGTCAGGTTACTGAGCATAGAAGTTGGGGCATTATGTTACAGTTGTATTGGAGCGCAGGAGGATGAGAGATGATATTGATCAGCCGTGATCACATTGAATGTCCTTCAATGGCTCCTATTGTCTGTGTATCTATGTATATTATAGAGGTGTACAAAATTATGAGAGGAATAGATTGGGTAGACGCACAGAGTCTCTTGCCCAGAGTAGGGGAATCAAGAACCAGAGGACATAGGTTTAAGGTGAAGGGAGTAAGATTTAATAGGAATTTGAGGGGTAACTTTTTTACACAAAGTGAGGTGGGTGTCTGGAAAGAGCTGCTGGAGGCAGGTACTATCATAGCATTTAAGAGACAATTAGACAAGTACATAGATAGGATAGGTTTAGAGGGATATGGGCCAGGCTTGGGCAAGTAGGACCAGTTGACATGGGGCATGATAGTCGGTGTGGGCAAGTTGGGCTGAAGGGTCTATGACTCTATGACTAAGACGTTGGTGAGGCAGTACACCGGTATGTCTTGGTCACCCTGCTGCAGGAAAGATACTTTTAAGCTGGAAAGATTGCAAGGGTGTTGCCAGAACTCAGGGCGTGAATTACAGGGAAAGTTTGGGCAAGCAAGATGTTATTTCGTGGAGTGCTGTAGTCAAACAAAATCTTATAGAGGTGCATAGAATCATGAGATATGGTAAATGCACAGTTTATTTTCCAGAGTAGGGGGATCAAGAACTAGAGGGAATAGGTTTAATGTGAGAGGGGAACTATTTCATAGGAGCCTGAGGGCCTACTTTTTTACACAGAGGGTGGTGGGTATATGGAATGAACTGCCAGAGGAGGAGGTATAAATCAGCAGGTTCTATCACAACATTTAAGAAACATTTGGACAGGTACATGGATAGGAAAGATTTAGAAGGATATGGGTGTAATGCAGGCAGGTGGGATGAGTAAAGTAGGAACATATTGGTCAGCATGGGGTAGTTAGGCAGAAGGGCCTGTGTCCTTGCTGCATGACTATGAATGTGGACCAAGGTGGATCTCACACGAGTGCCTTCTTCCCCCATCCCCACCCAGGGAGAACATCTTGAAAACGGCCAAGGCACTGGTTGAAGACACCAAGTTCCTGGTGTCTGGGGCAGCATCCAGCCAAGAAAGGCTTGCCCAGGCCGCACAGTCGTCCGTCAGCACCATCACCCAGCTGGCAGAAGTGGTGAAGCAGGGAGCAGCCAGCCTAGGCTCCGATGACCCAGAGACACAGGTGAGGAAGGCGTCACAGGAGGTGGTGCCCACAGGTACACGGTGACACAGGTGAGAGAGGTGTTCATAGGGGGTGGTGCCCACAGGTACACGGTGACACAGGTGAGGGACGCGTTCACAGGGGGTGGTGCCCACAGGTACACGGTGACACACGGGGACACAGGTGAGGGAAGTGTTCACAGGGGGCAGGGCTAACAGGTACTTAGTGACATGGAGACACAGGTGAGGGAGGTGTTCACAGGGGGTGGTGCCCACAGGTACATGGTGACACAGGTGAGGGACGCGTTCACAGAGGGGGGTGCCCGCAGGTACACGGTGACCCAGAGACACAGGTGAGGGAGGTGTTCACAGGGGGTGGTGCTCGCAGATACACAGTGACACAGGTGAGGGACGTGTTCACAGGGAGTGGTGCCCGCAGGCACACGGTGACCCAGAGACACAGGTGAGGGAGGTGTTCACAGGGGGCAGGGCTAACAGGTACTTAGTGACATGGAGACACAGGTAAGGGAGGTGTTCACAGGCGGTGGTGCTCGCAGGTACACGGTGACCCAGAGTCCAGGTGAGGTACATGTTCACAGGGAGTGATGCTCGCAGGTACACGGTGGCACAGGTGAGGGACGTGTTCACAGAGGGTGGTGCCCACAGGTACACGGTGACACACGGGGACACAGGTGAGGGAGGTGTCCACAGGGAGTGGTGCCCACAGGTACACGGTGACCCAGAGACACAGGTAAGGGACGTGTTCACTGTGACCAGTGCCAGCCAATGATACAGTGAAATGCTTTGTTTTCCAGTAAAATCATACAGCAGACCTCACCTCAGCAGTACATAAGTGTCTGGCACCGACAAAGTTACAACAAGTTCATCAAACACTCAGAGACAGAGAGACACGGGTTTGGTTTAGTTTAGAGACATAGTGCGGAAGCAGGAACTTCGGCCCACCGAATCCGCGCCAACCAGCGATTCCCGTACACTGAAGCCAGTTGACCTACAAAACCTGCACGTCTTTGGTATGTAGGAGGAACCCGAAGCACCTAGACAAAACCCACACGGTCACAGTGAGAGTGGACAAACTCCGTACATAGAAACAGAGAAACATAGAAACATAGGTGCAGGAGGAGGCCACTCAGCCCTTCAAGCCAGTACCGCCAAGCGGCACGGTGGCGCAGCGGTAGAGTTGCTGCCTTAAAGCGAATGCAGCGCCAGAGACTCAGGTTCGATCCTGACTACGGGCGCCGTCTGTACGGAGTTTGTACATTCTCCCCTTGACCTGCGTGGGTTTTCTCCGAGATCTTCGGTTTCCTCTCACACTCCAAAGTCGTACAGATATGTAGGTTAATTGACTGGGTAAATGTTTTTTTTAAATTGTCCCTAGTGAGTGTTAGTGTGTGGGGATCGCTGGGCGGCGCGGACTCGGTGGGCCGAAGGGCCTGTTTCTAAATCTAATCACTGTATCTCTAAATCTAAAAATCTAAATTAATATGATCATGACTGATCATCTAAAATCAGTACCCCGTTCCTGCTTTTTCCCCATATCCCTTGATTCCTTTAGCTCTCGGAGCTAAATCTAACCCTTGAAAACATCCAGTGAATTGGCCTCCACTGCCCTCTGTGGCAGAGAATTCCACAGATTCACAA
This sequence comes from Rhinoraja longicauda, assembly GCF_053455715.1. Taxonomy (NCBI): domain Eukaryota; kingdom Metazoa; phylum Chordata; class Chondrichthyes; order Rajiformes; family Arhynchobatidae; genus Rhinoraja; species Rhinoraja longicauda. Next base: position 17,428,849 of record NC_135990.1, read on the forward strand.
CTCTCTGGGTAAAAATGTTTTCCATCATCCCAGTCTTAAACGGCCTCCCCCTTATTCTTAAACTGTGACCCCTGGTTCTGGACTCCCCCAACATGGGGAACATTTTTCCTGCATCTAGCCTGTCTAATCCTTTAAGAATTTTATACGTGTGACAGCACCCGCTCACGATGGAACCCGGGTCTGTGGTGCTGGAGGGCAGCAGTTCTACCCACTGCACCACTGCGCTGCCCTGAAAGGGAAAAGGGGCCGGTACCAGCAAGCACTCGGTTACACAGGCAGCCTCGTACAGCTTGTAGTGAAGTCAGAAGCTTCAGTAACATATCCAATGTACACCCCTCTGGTGTGATTAAATGTAGAAAGGCAAGCTGTGCCATTGCCAACAGTACAGAAAATGCTGTAAATGTTTAAAAGGTCAAGCAATAGTTGCAAAGAAAAAAAACCAGTTAATGTTTTCAATTGTTCATTGTCATATGTACTGGCGATGGAACAATGAAACTCTTACACTGCAGCTTAACACACAATAAACATACAATAATCAATAATACAACAATTTAATAATCAGTAATACTACATAATCAGACTGTAATTGTGTATAAATCGATGTCCGTCATGCAACCAATACAAGGCCCATAGTAGATGGTAGTTGCTGAGGTTAGTGTTGTGTGGTGTTCAGGAACTCGATGGTTGCTGGGCAGAAACTGTTCTTCAACATGGAGCTCATGGTTTTCAGGGTCCTGTACCTTCTTCCCGATGGTGGCAGTAAGATGAGTGCGTGGCGAAGGTGGTGTGGGTCTTTGATGATATTGGCTGCCGTTTTGAGGCAGCATGTCCAGTAGATGCATTTGATGGTGGGGAGGTGAGTACCTGTGTGGACGGGGCAGAAGACCACTGGTCCATGTGATCTCCATCCCCAGATTCATGGACATTTCTTCCCAGCTATTATCAGGCAACTCAACCATCCTATCACTGACTAGAGATCGGTCCTGAGCTACTATCTACCTCATTGGAGACCCTCAGACTATTTTTAGTCGGACTTTACTGGCTTTAACCTGCACTAAACATTTAGTGTAGTTTAGTTTAGAGATACAGCGTGGAAACAGGCCCTTCGGCCCACTGATTCTCGCCGACCAGCGATGGACCAACAATCCCCGCATATTAACACTATCACACACACACACTAGGGACAATTGTTACATTTACCAAGCCAAATTACCTACTTGTCGTATGTGTTTGGAGTGTGGGAGGAAACCGAAGTTCTCGGAGAAAACCCACGCAGGTCACGGGGAGAACGTACAAACTCCGTACAGACGGGATGGAACCCGGGTCTCCGGCGCTGCAATTTGCGTTATTGTTATTCACATTATTCCCTTTATCACATATCTGTACGGATCGATCTTATAGAAACATATAAAATTATAAAGGGACTGGACAAGGTAGATGCAGGAAGCATGTTCCCAATGTTGGGGGAGTCCAGAACCAGGGGCCACAGTTTAAGAATAAGGGGTAGGCCATTTAGAACTGAGATGAGGAAAAACCGTTTCACACAGAGAGTTGTGAATTTGTGGAATTCTCTGCCTCAGAAGGCAGTGGAGGCCAAGTCACTGAATGCATTCAAAAGAGAGCTGGATAGCGCTCTTAGGGCTAGTGGAATCAGGGGGTATGGGGAGAAGGTAAGAACGGGGTACTGATTGTGAATGATCAGCCATGATCACATTGAATAGCGGTCTGGCTCAAAGGGCCGAGTGGCCTACTCCTGCACCTATTGTCTTTGTACCTGTGTATGTATCGATGATGGCTCGATTGTAATCGTGTATTGTCTTTCCGTTGAGTGGTTAGCACGCTACAAAAGCTTTTCACTGTACCTCGGTACACATGACAATAAACTAAACTGAACTTCATTCCAGGTCTTGTCAACGAAGAATGGTCTGTGGATCACTGGTTTTCCCTTCCTGAAGTCAGCAATTAGCTTCTTTCTCTTGCTGAGATTGAGAGCAAGATCGTTGTTCTGGCAACATTTAACCAGATTATCCACCTCCCTACTGTTCTCACTCATCCATTATTCATCCAACAATGATGGAGTCGTCATCTAACACGGTGGCACAGCGGTAGAGTTGCTGCCTTATAGCGAATGCAGCGCCAGAGGCCCGGGTTCGATCCCGACTACGGGTGCTGTCTGTACGGAGTTTGTACATTCTCCCAGTAACCTGCGTGGGTTTTCTCCAAGATCTTCGGTTTCCTCCCACACTCCAATTTTGGTCTCTTAATTTGAGGAAGGACATTTTTTGCTATTGAGGGAGTGCAGCGTAGGTTCACCAGGTTAATTCCCAGGATGGCGGGACTGACATATGATGAAAGAATGGATCGACTGGGCTTGTATTCACTGGAATTTATAAGGATGAGAGGGGATCTGATAGAAACATATAAGATTCTTAAAGGTTTGGACAGGCTAGATGCAGGAAACATTTTCCTGATGTTGGGGGAGTCCAGGACTAGGGCTCACAGTTTAAGAATAAAGGGTAGGCCATTGAGAGCTCAATGCTCTCAAGACAGTGGAACTAATTGTAGACTTTTGAAGAGATCCCCCTCCCCTCCCCCCACTCACCATCAACAACACCACAGTCACATCTGTGGAGCCATTTAAGTTCCTTGGAACCATCATCTCCAGGGACCTTAAATGGGGGGCCACCATCGACTCCACAGTCAAAAAGGCCCAACAGAGGATGTACTTCCTGCGGCAACTGAAGAAACACAATCTCCCACAGGCAATGATGGTCCAATTCTATACTGCTATCATTGAGTCCGTCCTCACCTTCTCCATCACGGTCTGGTTTGGCTCAGTCACCAAGCACGACATCCGGAGGCTGCAACGGATCGTTCGCACAACTAATAGTGAGGTTGCAAGATGGATTCAACAATGGCTGAATGGGAGATACCAGAGGGTAACGGTTGACAATTGTATGTCAGGTTGGAGGCCAGTGTCTAGTGGAGTGCCCCAAGGATCTGTGTTGGGTCCACTGTTGTTTGTCATTTACATTAATGATCTGGATGATGGTGTGGCAAATTGGATTAGTAAATATGCAGATGATACTAAGATAGGTGGAGTAGTTGATAGTGAGGTAGATTTTCAAAGTCTACAGAGAGACTTGGGCCTTTTGGAAGGGTGGGCTGAAAGATGGCAGATGGAGTTTAATGCTGATAAGTGTGAGGTGCTGCATTTTGGTAGGACAAATCAAAATAGGACGTACAGGGTAAATGGTAGGGAATTGAGGAATGCAGTGGAACAGAGGGATCTGGGAATAACTGTGCATTGTTCCCTGAAGGTGGAATCTCATGTGGATAGGGTGGTGAAGAAGGCGTTTGGTATGCTTGCCTTTATAAATCAGAGCATCGAGTATAGAAGTTGGGATGTAATGTTGAAATTGTACAGGGCATTGGTGAGGCCAAATCTGGAGTATGGTGTGCAGTTCTGGTCGCCAAATTATAGGAAGGATGTCGACAAAATGGAGAGGGTACAGAGGAGATTTACTAGAATGTTGCCTGGGTTTCAGCACTAAGGCTACAGAGAGAGGTTGAACAGGTTGGGTCTTTATTCTTTGGAGCGTAGAAGGTTGAGGGGGGACTTGATAGAGGTTTTTAAAATTTTGAGAGGGACGGACAGAGTTGACGTGGGTAGGCTTTTCCCTTTGAGAGTGGGGAAGATTCCAACAAGGGGACATAGCTTCAGAATTGAGGGACAAAGGTTTAGGGGTAACATGAGGGGGAACTTCTTTACTCAGAGGGTTGTGGCTGTATGGAATGGGCTTCCGGTGGAAGTGGTGGAGGCTGGCTCGATTTTATTATTTAAGAGTAAATTGGATAGGTATATGGATAGGAGGGGATTGGAGGGTTATGGTCTGAGTGCAGGTAGATGAGACTAGGTCAGGGAGAATGGTCGGCGTGGACTGGTAGGGCCGGACAGGCCTGTTTCCATGCTGTAGTTGTTATATGTTATATGTTATATGTTAACTGAGAAGGTTGTTGGCTGCAACCTTCCCCCCATTGACGAACTGTACACTGCAAGGGCCAGGAAGCGAGCGGGCAAGATCATCTCTGACCCCTCTCACTCTGGCCACAAACTCTTTGAAGCACTTCCCTCTGGAAGGCGACTCCGGACTGTCAAAGCAGCCACAGCCAGACATAAAACATCTTTTTTCCACGTGTGATAGTTCTACTCAATAACCAAAGTCTGTAGTCTCTTTTTTGCTCTGGTTTATTTTCACCCAGATGTTTAGACCGTAATGTTGTATCCTTATTGTTTTGATGTGGTTATGCTTTATTATCATCATATCATATCATATCGTATATATACAGCGCGGAAACAGGCCTTTTCGGCCCACCAAGTCCTCGCCGCCCAGCGATCCCCACACATTAACACTATCCTACACCCACTAGGGACAATTTTTTACATTTACCCAGCCAATTAACCTACAAACCTGTACGTCTTTGGAGTGTGGGAGGAAACCGAAGATCTCGGAGAAAACCCACGCAGGTCACGGGGAGAACGTACAAACTCCTTATTCTTAATTGTTAACTGTATGTTTGTGTTGTCATTTGTGAGTGGAGCACCAAGGCACATTCCTTGTATGTGCACATACTTGGCCAATAAACTTATTCATTCATTCCTTCATTCATTCATTCATTTAGGACTGAGATGAGGACAAACCTTTTCACTCAGAGAGTTGTGAATCTGTGGAATTCTCTGCCACAGAAGGCAGTGGAGGCCGATTCACTGGATGTTTTCAAGAGAGAGCTAGATTTCACACTTTGGGCTAAAGAAATCAAGGGATATGGGGACAAAGCAGGAAGGGGTACTGATTTTGGATGATCAGCATGATCATATTGAATGGCGTTGCTGGCTCAAAGGGCTGAATGGCCTACTCCTGCACCTATTTTTCTATGTTTCTATGTACAGGTTTGTAGATAAATTGGATTGGTGTATGTGTAAATTGTCCCTAGTTTATGTAGGATAGTGTTAATGTGCGGGGATCGCTGGTTGGCTCGGACTCGCTAGGCCGAAGGGCCTGTTTCTGTGCTGTATCTCTGAACTAAACTAAACTAAAAGATGGCGTTGGAACTGTGTCTGGCTACAGTCATGGGTTAGAGAGAGCAGAGCATACAGCCTTCAGGTACTCATGTGGTCTTAGTTGGCTATTTGGTCTGACCAGTCTGGTGGTGAGGAAGTCGAGAATCCAATTCTGCAGGGAGGAGCAGAGATGCAGTTGCCTGAGTTTGAGGTCAGAGCAGGGTAGGTTTAAAGAAAGAACAGGTTTTAAGTTGCAAAAAACAGAGAAGGGAAGGCAGGAACCAAGGGGGAGGGGTCTGTGGCATCAAGGTGAAAAGGGGCAGTGGTTCGGGGTGGAATGGAATTGTTACTAACGCTGAGACTGTCTGAGAGTATGAGGATTGATTATCATTTGAAATTTATGAGCTCTATGTTGAGCCCTAAAAGCTGATAGATTCATAGAGTGATATAGTGTGGAAACAGGCCCTTCAGCCCAACTTGTCCACACCAGCCAACATGTCCCAGCTGCACTAGAGTCATACAGTGATACAGTGTGGAAACAGGCCCTTCAGCCCAACTTGCCCACACCAACCAACATGTCCCAGCTGCACTAGAGTCATACAGTGATACAGTGTGGAAGCAGGCCCTTCAGCCCAACTTGCCCACACCAACCAACATGTCCTAGCTACACTAGTCCCAGCTCCCCCAGTTTGGTGCATTTCCTTTCAAACCTGTCCTATCTACATACCTGCCTAACTGCTTCTTAAACAATGGGATAGTCCCAGCCTCAACTACCTCCTCTGGCAACCTGATCCATACACCCACCACCCTTTGTGTGAAAAAGTTACCCCTCAGATTCCTATTAAATCTTTTCCCCTTCACCTTAAACCCATGTCCTCTGGTCCTCGATTCCCCTACTCTGGGCAAGAGACTCCTGTGTATCTACCCAATCTATTCCTCTCATGATTTTATACATTTCATGCTTTTATACACCTCAACCTCCTGCGCTTCAAGGAATAGAGGCTGTTCAACTTTCAACTTAATGATTAGGTTCCATGTAGATACAAAATGCTGGAGCAACTTCACAAGTCAAACAGCATCTCTTGAGGAGATGACTAGGCGATGTTTCAAGTCGGGACCTTTCGTCAGATTGATTGTAGTAGTGGAGAGAAAATTGGAAAAGAGGTGGGGTCGGGACAAAGCTTGCAAGTAATCGGTAGATCGTGTTGTTGTCTGTGATTGAACCTTGTTTGCTCTGCGTGCGGACTGGGCTTAACGTGAGCACCTGGTGTATTTTGCAGGTGGTCCTCATTAACGCGGTGAAGGACGTGGCCAAAGCCCTGACGGACCTCATCAGCGCGACCAAGTGCGCAGCCGGGAAACCAGCCGATGATTCGTCCATGTATCAGCTGAAGGGCGCAGCCAAGGTACGGCACAGAGCGGGGCAGGGGAGGGCAGGGGTGGGAAGGGCACGGCCATGGTACGGCAGGGCAGGGGTGTACTGAAGGGCACGGCCATGGCACGGCACAGAGCAGGGCAGGTGTGGGCCATGGTACGGCAAGGCAGGGCAGGGCACGGGTGGGCTGAAGGGGTGGCCATGGTACGGCACGGAGCAGGGCAGGGTGGGAGGGGTGTACATATTCACCCACCCATCACACGCTGCACTCACCCAACGCTTGTTCCCAAGTTGCAGTGCCCTCCATAATGTTTGGGACAAAGACCCATCATTTATATATTTGCCTCTGTACTCCACAATTTGAGATTTATAATCGAAAAAATCAGTGCACATTGTCAGATTTTATGAAAGGTTATTTTTATGCATTTTGGTTTCACCATGTAAAAATTACAGCAGTGTTTATACAGAGGCTACACTGCAAGATACAAACCACTATAGCTGCAAAAATAGGATGGCCAGGTTACAGTTTGTCAAGAAGTACTTAAAAGATCAACCACAGTTCTGGAAAAAGGTTTTGTGGACAGATGATACAACTTATATCAGAGTGATGGCAAGAGCGAAGTATCTTCATAGAAGGAACTGCCCAAGATCCAAAGCATACCACCTCATCTGTGAAACACAGTGGTGGGGGTGTTATGGCCTGGGCATGTATGGCTGCAGAAGGTACTGGCTCACTTATCTTCATTGATGATACAACTGCTGATGGTAGTAGCATAATGAATTCTGAAGTGTATAGACTCATCCTATCTGCTCAAGTTCAAACAAATGCCTCAAAACTCATTTGCCAGTGGTTCATTCTACAGCAAGACAATGATCCCAAACATACTGCTAAAGCAACAAAGGAGTTTTACAAAGCTAAAAAATGGTCAATTCTTGAGTGGCCAAGTCAATCACCCGATCTGAACCCAATTGAGCATGTCTTTTATAAGCTGAAGAGAAAACTGAAGGGGACTAGCCCCCATAACAAGCATAAGCTAAAGATGGCTGCAATACAGGCCTGGCAGAGCATCACCAGAGAAGACACCCAGCAACTGGTGATGTCGATGAATCGCAGACTTCAAGCAGTCATTGCATGCAAAGGATATGCACCAAAATACCAAACATGACTACTTTCATTTACATGACATTGCTGTGTCCCAAACATTATGGTGTCCTGAAATGGAAGGACTATGTATAAACACTGCTGTAATTTGACATGGTGAAACCAAAATGTATAAAAATGGCCTTTAATAAATCTGACAATGTGCACTTTAATCACATGTGATTCTTTTTTCGATTACAAATCTCAAATTGTGGAGTACAAAGGCAAATAAATAAATGATGGGCCTTTGTCCCAAACATTATGGAGGGCACTGTAATTCTTCCCGAGTTGATATAATTAAATAAATCTCTTTCAATAATTGAGAGTAAATGATATAACATATAACATATATAACATATAACAACTACAGCATGGAAACAGGCCTGTCCGGCCCTACCAGTCCACGCCGACCATTCTCCCTGACCTAGTCTCATCTACCTGCACTCAGACCATAACCCTCCAATCCCCTCCTATCCATATACCTATCCAATTTACTCTTAAATAATAAAATCGAGCCAGCCTCCACCACTTCCACCGGAAGCCCATTCCATACAGCCACAACCCTCTGAGTAAAGAAGTTCCCCCTCATGTTACCCCTAAACCTTTGTCCCTCAATTCTGAAGCTATGTCCCCTTGTTGGAATCTTCCCCACTCTCAAAGGGAAAAGCCTACCCACGTCAACTCTGTCCGTCCCTCTCAAAATTTTAAAAACCTCTATCAAGTCCCCCCTCAACCTTCTACGCTCCAAAGAATAAAGACCCAACCTGTTCAACCTCTCTCTGTAGCCTAAGTGCTGATATGAACAGGTCACAGGGAGGTTTAACGGAGCACAGAAGATTGAGTGTTCATAAGTTCTAGGAGCACAGAGGCCATTCGGCCCATCAGGTCTACGCCATTCAATCATGGCTATTCTATCTCATGATTTGGAGTGTTTAATGATGGGAAGAAGTTGGTGAGATGCAGGATAACTATTCTTCCTGATGGAAAAATCCTGAATAAGGGAGTGTAGCAGAGTTTGAATCAGGATATTTAGTTCAGGAAGTGTGGTGATAGTCTGGACTCATTCTTTTTTTGATTTAGATTTAGAGATACAGCGCAGAAACAGGCCCTTCGGCCCACCGGGTCCGTGCCGCCCAGCGATCCCCGCACACCAACACTAGTCCTACACCCACTAGGGACAATTTTTTACATTTACCCAGCCAATTAACCTACACACCTGTATGTCTTTGGAGTGTGGGAGGAAACCGAAGATCTCGGAGAAAACCCACGCAAGTCACGGGGAGAACGTACAAACTCCGTACAGACAGCACCCGTAGTCAGGATCGAACCTGGGTCTCCGACGCTGCATTCGCTGTAAGGCAGCAACTCTACCGCTGCGCCACCGTGCCACCCACAATGCTGATGAGGCAAGGGCCGAAATTGGGAGTGAATTTATTTTGTTGAGGATATCAACAGTTACCGAACAAAGATGGTATTAAAAGATGTGGCAGAAGTGCAGTTGCTGCCTTACAGAGCCAGATACCTGGGTTCAGTCCTGACTATGTGGGGAGTTTGTACGTTCTCCCTGTGACTGTCTGGGTTTTCTCCAGGGGCTCTGGTTTCCCCACATTACAAAGACATAGTAATGTGGGCTGTAGGTTAATTGGCTACTGCATAGTGGGTAGGATGTGAAAGTGGGATAACATTGATCGATGTTGTGGTGTTAGTGTGGACTCGGTGGGCCCAAGGGCCTGTTCCCACGCTGTATCCATCACCTAAAGTGCCAAGGGTGTCAGGGGTTATGGGGAGAAGGAAGGAGAATGAATTTCAGAGGGAAAGATAGATCGGCGACAATTGAATTGTGGAGTAGACTTGATGGGCTGAATGGCCTAATTCTGCTCCAAGAACTTCTAAACTAAACTAAGAACAAACAATGAGTGAGTGGAGTGGGGCTAGCGTTGGTGGCCTGTCAACTAACCTTCTACAATGATGACCTCTCCTAGGTGATGGTGACTAACGTGACCTCCCTTCTGAAGACAGTGAAAGCAGTGGAGGACGAAGCCACACGAGGCACCCGGGCACTAGAGGGCACCATTGAGAGCATCAGGCAGGAGCTGGCGGTAGGTGGGGGTTGACCACTGGATGTGGCCGCTAATCCTCCCCCTCCCACTCTTCCCTCGCCTCCCGTTTATTTATTTTCCTGATTTATGGCCAGATTTCCTTTAATTCGTTCCATTTTTTTCTGGGTTTGTTTTACTGGCAGATTTTCAGAATTTAAATCATTTATCATGACGATGGATTTAGATTTATCGTGAGGATGGAAGGCCAAGCACTAATCCCTACAGCACATCTCGAGAAGGCACCCAAAACATCACCCATCCTTTTTTCCCCCCTCACTCTCCTCTCCCCCACCCAAGTCATCGTACCACTTTCACTGGTGTCCTGATGAATTTCATTATCTGGATAACTTGTTTTCACCAAGTCCACAGCTAACAATGGATTGCTTCCTTGATCATCGTTACTTTTTTTTGCATAGCTTTCATTTCTTTGTTCTTTATCTCTCACTATCACCTTTTATATCTGTTTCCCTTTCCCCGGACTCTCAGTGTGAAGAAGAGTCTCGATCCGAAACGCCCCCCCATTCCTTCTCTCCAGAGATGCTGCCTGACCCACTGTGTTACTCCAGCATTTTGTGTCTATCTTAGGTTTAAACCAGCATCTGCAGTTCCATCCTGCACAAATGAGTTTAAATGGATTCTTGATGGTCAGGATAGACTGTTTAGGCCAATACCACAACCCCACTGCCAGTGGATCATTGACACTACTGCCCACTGCCAGTGGATCATTGACACTACTGCCCACTGCCAGTGGATCATTGACACCACTGCCCACTGCCAGTGGATCATTGACACCACTGCCAGTGGATCATTGATACCACTGCCAGCAGATCATTGACACCACTGCCAGTGGATCATTGACACCACTGACTACTGCCAGTGGATCATTGACACCACAACCCCACTGCCAGTGGATCATTGATACCACTGCCAGTGGATCATTGATACCACTGCCTACTGCCAGTGGATCATTGACACCACTACCTACTGCCAGTGGATCATTGACACCACTGCCAGTGGATCATTGACACCACTCCCAGCGGATCATTGACACCACTGCCAGCGGATCATTGACACCACTGCCTACTGCCAGTGGTCCACTGAGATACTTCCTGCAACAACATGCATCCTTCAATTCCAGGTTTTCCAATCGAAGGAGGTCCCGGCCAAGACGTACACACCGGAAGAATTCATTCGGATGACCAAGGGCATCACCACAGCCACGGCCAAGGCAGTGGCAGCAGGTAACTCCTGCCGCCAGGATGAGGTGATAGCCACGGCCAATCTCAGCCGCAAGGCCATGGTGGACATGCTGACCGCCTGCAGGGTAGGTAGCAGCCTCCGCTAGCTGTGCCCGAGCGAGGCCTTGCTTGGCCTCCCACGCTAACACCTGTATCTCTCTCTCTCTCTCCCCGGGCAGCAAGCTGCGTTCCACACGGCGGTGAGCGAGGAGGTGCGTGAGCGAGCCCTGCACTCTGCCACTGAGTGCACAGTGGGCTACATGGAGCTGCTGGAGCACGTGCTGGCGGTGAGTGGAGCCGGGCACTGCACCACACTCAGCCATCCGCGGACAGTCACCTTTACTGTAGAGATACAGTGCAGAAACAGGCCCTTCAGCCCATCGTGTCCACACCGACCAGCGATCCCCACACACCAACATCACCCTACATACACGAGGGACCATTTACAATTTTACCCAAGCCAATTAACCTATAAACCTGTAGGAACTGCAGATACTGGTTTAAACCGAAGATAGACACAAAATGCTGGAGTAACTCAGAGGGACAGGCAGCATCTCTGGATGGAAGGAATGGGTGACGTTTCAGGAAGAATGGTCACGACCCGAAACGTCACCCATTCCTTCTCTCCAGAGATATTGCCTGTCCCGCTGAGTTACTCCAGCATTTGTGTCTATCTTCAGTATATAAACCTGTATGTCTTTGGAGTGTGGGAGGAAACCAAAGCACCCGGAGGAAACCCACGCAGGTCACGGGGAGAATGTACAAACACCGTACAGACATCACCCGTAGTCAAGATGGAACCCGGGTCTCTGGTGCGGTGAGGCAGCAATGCTGCCACTGTGCCACCGTGCCACCCATGTAGACTGGCTATACAGAGGCCATGACTATGTAGATATAAAGTAGAGCAGGGCAGCGAGGAAGATGGAGCCCTGTGGGAAATGTGGGAGGACCAGATCTCCACCGGGGCTGGAACTACACAGTGAGTGGCAGCCCCCTAGACAATGTAGTACAGCAGAGGGATCGAGGAGTGAATGCTCACAGTGTACTGGAAGTGGCATCACAGATGGATACGGTCATCAAGAAGACTTTGGGATCATTGATCTTCATCAGTCATTGAGTTTGGAAGTTGGGACATTCTGTTGCAGTTGGACAAGATATTGGTGAGACCACATTTGTAGTATTTTGTTCAGTTTTAGATGGCCAGGTCTAGGAAATATATCATTAAGCTGGAAAGAGGGCAGAGATGTTGCCAGGACTTGAGGGCCTGATCTGTAGGAAGGTTAGGCAAGCTCAGACCTGGAGCACAGGAGAATGAGGGGTGATCTAAGAGATGGAGGGCAGCACAATAGCAGAGCGGTAGAGTTGATGCCTTACAGTACCAGAGACCCGGGTTCGATCCCGACCACGGGGGTACTGTCTGTATGGAGTTTGCACGTTCTCCGCCTGGGTTTTCTCCGGTTGCTCCGGTTTCTTCCCACACTTGAAAGACGCTCAGGTTTGTATTGACCATTGGAGGGTGTGATGGCGTGGGGTTACTTTGACCATTGGAGGGTGTTGAAGGTGTGGGGTTACTTTGACCATTGGAGGGTGTTGATGGCATGGGGTTACATTGACCATTGGAGGGTGTTGATGGCGTGGGTTTGGGTTGACCATTGGAGGGTGTTGAAGGTGTGGGGTTACTTTGACCATTGGAGGGTGTTGATGGCTATGGGGTTACATTGACCATTGGAGGGTGTTGATGGCGTGGGCTTACTTTGACCATTGGAGGGTGTGATGGCGTGGGGTTACTTTGACCATTGGAGGGTGGTGATGGCGTGGGTTTGCTTTGGCGCAGGTTGTTCAGAAGCCCACGGCTGAGGACAAGCTGCAGTTGTCCGCCTACTCCAAGCGTGTGGCAGCGGCCGTCACCGAGCTGATCCAGTCTGCAGAAGCCATGAAAGGTCAGTGCTGGGTCAGGGGTTAGGGGGTATTGCCCCAGGTCATACAACCTCCACAAGCCAAATTCCATCCCACACATCCCTTCCCAAACTCCACGTCTTGACGTATTACTGAGACGTAAAATACCATGCTTAATTCAACGGTACTCAGCTTTTGGGAGAGGTTGGAGAGGCTAGGACTTCATTCCTTGGAATGCAGGAGGCTGAGGGGTGATCTGAGAGTACTGTGTTCAGAGTACTGTGTCACCCTGTCAGAGGAAAGATGTTGTCAAGCTGGAAATGGTGCAAAGAAGATTTACGAGTATATTGTCAAGGCTTGAGGGCCTGGTCTGAGTAGGGATTAACGGGTCCCTTTCAGAATGGCAGGCAATGACTAGTGGGGTACCGCAAGGCTCGGTGCTGGGACCGCAGCTATTTACAATATACATTAATGATTTAGATGAAGGGATTAAAAGTAACATTAGCAAATTTTCAGATGACACAAAGCTGGGTGGCAGTGTGAACTGTGAGGAAGATGCTATGAGGATGCAGAGTGACTTGGACAGGTTGTGTGAGTGAGTGGATGCATGGCAGATGCAGTTTAATGTGGATAAATGTGAGGTTATCCACTTTGGTGGCAAGTACAGGGAGGCAGATTATTATCTGAATGGTGTCAAGTTAGGAAAAGGGGAAGTACAACGAGATCTGGGTGTCCTTGTTCATCAGTCACTGAAAGTAAGCATGCAGGTACTGCAGGCTGTGAAGAAAGCCAATGGCATGTTGGCCTTCATAACAAGAGGAGTTGAGTATAGGAGCAAAGAGGTCCTTCTGCACTTCTAGCCTGGTGAGACCACAGCTGGAGCATTGTGTGCAGTTTTGGTCTCCAAATTTGAGGAAGGTGCTGGCTTAAAGGGCAGAATGGCCTAATCCTGCACCTATTATCTATTGTCTATAAGGTGTGAAAAGAGGACAAAGGGAATGCTCCAGATGTCAACTTATTTACATCGACGAAACCAAACGCAGGGTCGGCGATCGCTTCGCTCAACACCTGCGCTCGGTCCGCGTTAACCAATCTGATCTCCTGGTGGCTGAGCACTTCAACTCCCCCTCCCACTCCCAGTGGCTGAGCACTTCAACTCCCATTCCCAGTCTGACCTTTCTGTCATGGGCCTCCTCCAGTACCACAGTGAGTCCCACCGGAAATTGGTGGAACAGCACCTCATATTTCGTCTGGGCAGCTTGCAGCCCAGCAGTATGAGCATTGACTTCTCCAACTTTAGATAATTCCTCTGTCCCTCCCAGATCTCCCACTGTCTTCCTGTCTCCACCGATATCCTTTCTTTGTCCCGCCCCCCTGACATCAGTCTGAAGAAGGGTCTCGACCCAAAATGTCGCCCATTCCTTCTCTCCTGAGATGCTGCCTGACCCGCTGAGTTACTCCAGCATTTTGTGAATAAATACCTTCGATTTGTACCAGCATCTGCAGTTATTTTCTTACACAAAGGGAATGTAGATCAAGGAACATGTAGTATAGATAATTGTTAGTTGGGAGAGTGTAACAAGAAAGCAAACAAAGATAAAATGTAATCGGAGACGGTAGGACTGGTCGGAGAAGAGAGCTAGATAAAGCTCTTAAGGATAGCGGAGTCAGGGGGTATGGGGAGAAGGCAGGAACGGGTACTGATTGAGAATGATCAGCCATGATCACATTGAATGGCGGTGCTGGCTCAAAGGGCCGAATGGCCTCCTCCTGCACCTATTGTCTATTGTCTATAGAACTGGGGAGGTGGGAGGGGATGGAGGAGAGGGAATGGAAGGGTTACTTGAAGTTAGAGAAGTCAATGTTCATACCGCCAAGCTGCCCAAGAGAAATATGAGGTGCTGTTCATCCAATTTGCGCTGGGCCTCACTCTGACAATGGAGGAGGCCCAGGACAGAAAAGTCAGTGTGGGAATGTGCGGGGGAGTTAAAGTGTTTGGCAACCGGTGGCGAACATTTGAGGATTATGTGCTGTGGGACCAAGCATTGCACATAACCCCAGGAAATGTCAGTTCTCTGTTATCCCACTTACTCACTCACTCCCTACACACTCGGGGTAATTTTGCAAGGCTAGCACGCTACAGATGTGCATGTCTCTGTAGCAAGCTACAGATGTGCATGTCTCTGTAGCACGCTGCAGATGTGCATGTCTCTGTAGCACGCTGCAGATGTGCATGTCTCTGTAGCATGCTGCAGATGTGCATGTCTCTGTAGCACGCTGCAGATGTGCATGTCTCTAGCACGCTGCAGATGTGCATGTCTCTGAGCACGCTGCAGATGTGCATGTCTCTGGGGTTATGTGCAGTGCTTGGTCCCATCTGGAAGGCATTGTCGGGCAGAGTGGTGCAGGCAGCGTTGTGTGGCTTGAATGACCAGAGGTTGTTGAGCTGCAGGAAGAGGGTGGGGAAAGGCAACGGTTCCAAGTGGAGTGAGAGCCAAGTGGCATCCTCGCCTTGTCTCCACTGATCCTCTGCTGTCATTCACACTTCAACCTTGTTCATAGCTTCACGCAGCCTGAAGCTGAAAACTTTCTCACTTTCTTTTGCCATATTACAGAGGAAGTGAAGTAAATGCGGTGAAAAGACACAAAATGCTGGAGTAACTCAGCAGGTCAGGCAGCATTCCTGGAGAACATGGATAGGTTATGTTTTGGTTCTTCAAACTGACCCATCAGACTCACCCATTACGTATTTAAAAGTATAAATGCCACTTTTATATCTCCCTCCGCCACCACCTCTGGCAATGTGTTCCAGGTCCCCACACTCTGTAAAGAACATGCCGTGCATATCCCTGGGCATCTCACCTTGTAGCTCTAGTTTTGGATATCTTTCCACTGAGAAAAAGGTTTTGACTGGTTACCCTATCTGTGTCTCTCATAACTTTTGTATACGTATCAGGTCTCCCTTCAACCTCGGCCACTCCAGAGAAAGTGATCCAAGTCTATCCAACCTTTCCCTGCAGCTGAATCCCTCTAATCCAGGCAGCATTCAGGAAATCTTTGCACCCTCTCCAAAGCCCCCACATCCTTCCTGTAATGGGGCGACCGGAACTGAACGCGGTACTCCACCTGTGGCCTAACCAAGCGTACCAAATGCCTTCTTTACCATCCGATCTACTTGTGCTGCCACCTTCAGAGAGCTATGAACTTGGTCTAAGAGGCAACCTTTTCATTCGGAGGGTGGTGGGTATATGAAACGAGTTGCCAGAGGAAGTGGTCGAGGGAGGTGCAATTACAATGTTTAAACGTTATTTGGACCAGTTCATGGATAGGAAAGGTTTAGAGGGATGTGGACCAAACGCAGACAAATGGGACTGGCTTAGATTCATAGGCACCATGCTCAGTGTGGATGAGTTGGGTAGAGGCTCTGTTAGATTCATAGGGACCGTGCTCAGTGTGGATGAGTTGGGTAGAGGCTCTGTTAGATTCATAGGCACCATGCTCAGTGTGGTGAGTTGGCTAGAGGCTCTGTTAGATTCATAGGCACCGTGCTCAGTGTGGATGAGTTGGGTAGAGGCTCTGTTAGATTCATAGGGACCGTGCTCAGTGTGGATGAGTTGGGTAGAGGCTCTGTTAGATTCATAGGGACCGTGCTCACTGTGGTGAGTTGGGTAGAGGCTCTGTTAGATTCATAGGGACCGTGCTCACTGTGGTGAGTTGGGTAGAGGCTCTGTTAGATTCATAGGCACCGTGCTCACTGTGGTGAGTTGGGTAGAGGCTCTGTTAGATTCATAGGGACCGTGCTCAGTGTGGTGAGTTGGGTAGAGGCTCTGTTAGATTCATAGGGACCGTGCTCACTGTGGTGAGTTGGGTAGAGGCTCTGTTTCCCCACTGTGAGACTCCATGAAACTCTGTTCTGCAGCTGCCTGTTGCTCTACCATCCTCAGTGCTTTCCCTATCTGAGCTCTGGTGGTCTGTGCACCCTGTCACAGTTTGTCCCACACTGCTCCCATTCCCTACTTTTTCCTTCACTTGCCCTGACTCCCATTGCTATCCACAGTGAGTCATGGAGAATCACCGCGTTGTACAGCATAGAAACTGCCCCTTGGCCCCATTCATGAATACCCTTCTGCCTAATATATCCATGTCCACCAAGGTGCTCTGTCTAAGCTGGTCCAGATGATCATATATAAAATATATGAGCATAGGAGGATCATATATGATCATATATCATACATAGGTTGACCATATGATCCACTGGAAGCTGGGGTCAGTGTTGTCCAACCTTGCATTGGAGCAGTAATGGCTGGGATGGGAACAAAACCTTGGGTTGATTGCCTATCCTCGGTGTGTCCCACAGATGATGCATTCGTTTTGCAACGGTAGGAAGCGTGGCAGCGTTTTAGCAGCAAGCAAGTTCCCAGCCACTGCTCTGATATAAATGTCTGCTATTGTGCTTGAGGGACAAGTATTGGCAGGAGCTGGGAATGGTTTCCCATGTAAGTGGCGCCATCACCATTTACATTCATGAGGGGGTGTGCAGAGACTCAGTTTAACGTCTCATCTCAAAGATGGCAGCATCAGTGGAGCAGGCCTCCCTCGGTACCTCGGTCTTTAGTTTGTACGGTCATAAGTGATAGGAGTAGAATTAGGCCATTCGGCCCATCAAGTCTACTCCACCATTCAATCATGGCTGATCTATCTCTCCCTCCTAACCCCATTCTCCTGCCTTCTCCCCATAACCCCTGACACCCGCACTAATCAAGAAACTATCTATCTCTACAATAAATATATCCACTGAGAGCCTCCACAGCCGTCTGTGGCAAATAATTCCATAGATTCACCACCCTCTGACTAAAGAAATTCCTCCTCATCTCCTTCCTAAAAGAACGTCCTTTAATTCTAAGGCTGTGACCTCTAGTCTTGGACTCTCCCACTGGTGGAAACATCCTCTCCACATCCACTCTATCCAAGCCTTTCACTGTTCTGTGCAATCTCGCTCCTTCTCGACCTCAGCGCAGCGTTCGATACAGTGGACCACACCATCCTTATTGACCGTCTCCGGTACGGGGTTGGCGTTGATGGCACTGCCCTGAGCTGGTTGGTTTCCTACCTCAAAAATAGGAGTTTCTCCATCAACGTAGGCAATTATTCCTCTTCCCCAGCTAGCCTTTCCTGCGGGGTTCCACAAGGCTCCATCCTAGGCCCCATTCTCTTCTCTCTGTACATGCTCCCCCTCGGCCAAATCATTCAAAGTGGCATTTCTTTCCACTGCTATGCGGATGACACACAGCTTTATCTCCCCCTGAAACCCAACAACCGGTCAAATTTAATCAGCCTCATGCACTGCCTTGAGGACATAAAATGTTGGATGGCACAGAACTTCCTTCAACTAAACGAGAGCAAGTCTGAGGTCATCCTATTCGGCCCCCCCGACTCCATCAAAACGATAACAGGCAGCCTTGGAAGCCTATCCTCCCTAGTCAAACCGCATGTCAAAAACCTTGACGTGATATTTGCCTCTGCATTAAAGTTTGACAAGCAAGTCAACGCTGTGGTAAAAGCCAGTTTCTTCCAGCTTCGTACCATAGCTAAAATCAAACCATTCCTCCAATTTGACGACATTGAAAAAATCATCCACGCATTCATTTCCTCCTGCCTAGACTACTGCAACTCCCTATACACTGGGATCAGCCAATCATCCCTGTCCCGCCTGCAACTGGTCCAAAACGCCGCAGTGAGACTCCTGACGGGTGCCCGTAAAAGGGACCACATCACCCCGATTCTGGCCTCTCTCCACTGGCTCCCAGTACGGTACAGAATCAACTTCAAGCTCCTCCTATTCACATACAAAGCCCTAAATGGGCTTGCCCCCCCCCCCCCCCCCCCCCATATCAAAAATCTTCTAACCCACCACTCTATCTCCAGGTCCCTCAGGTCGGCCGACTTGGGGCTACTCACTATCCCGCGGTCTAGGCTTAAGCTCAGGGGTGACCGCGCTTTTGCGGTTGCAGCTCCGAGACTGTGGAACAGCATCCCTCTCCCCATCAGAACTGCCCCCTCCATCGACTCCTTTAAGTCCAGGCTCAAAACCTATTTCTACTCCTTTTTAAATGTGCTATACAAATAAAATGGACTTGACTTGACTAGTGTGTGTAGGATAGTGTTAATGTGTGGGGGGTCGCTGGTCAGAGCAGACTCGATGGGCCGAAGGGCCTGTTTCCACACAGTATCTCTAAACTAAGTCAAAGGTGTGGGCACTAAGTAGACTCTTTTGGTGGGGACATTTGTCAAAGCATTGATCAGAGGCAAAGCTCGCAGTTGCATGGAGTTGTAGATTGAATGAAGTGTGAAGGTATCATACTGTAGAAGTCCACGGTCCATAATACCCTGAAAGTTGCAACGCAAGTAGATGATGTGGCAGAGAAGACAAATGCTATGCTTGCCATCATTGGTTCTCATGAGAATCAAGAAGTCCTGACGTTTTATAGGACTTTGGTTGGGCCACATTTGGAGTATTGTGCTCTGAACGCCCCATTACAGGAAGGATGGGGAGACTTTGAAAAAGATGCAGAGGAGGTTTGTCAGAATGATGCCTGGATTAGGGGATGTTAGTTATTAGGGGAGGCTGGACCAACTTGGATTGGAATGCTGGAGGTTGAGAGGATTTCTGATAGTTTAGTTTAGAGATAAAGTCACAGAATTATATAGCGCGGAAACAGGCTCTTTGGCCCAACTTGCCCACACCGGCCAATATGTCCCAGCTACACTAGCCCCACCTGCACGTGTTTGGCCCCTATCCCTCTAAACCTGTCCTATCCATGTACCTGTCTAAATGTTTCTTAAATGTTGCGATGGTACCTGCCTCAACTACCTCCTCTGTCAGCTCGTTCCACCACCTTTTGTGTAAAAACGTTACCCCTCAGGTTCCTACTAAATCTTTCCCCCCTCACCTTTAACCGATATCGTCTGGTTCTCGATTCTCCTAGTCTGTGCATGTACCCAATATATTCCTCATGGTTTTATACGCCTCTATAAGATTATCCTCATCCTCCTGCGCTCCAAGGAGTAAAGTCCTAGCCTGCACAACGGGGAGAAAAGATGAGGTACGAGGGTAAACTAGCCAATAATATAAAGGAGGATAGTAAAAGCTTTTTTAGGTATGTGAAGAGGAAAAAAATAGTCAAGGCAAATGTGGGTCCCTTGAAGACAGAAGCAGGGGAATTTATTATGGGGAACAAGGAAATGGCAGAAGAGTTGAACCGGTACTTTGGATCTGTCTTCACTGAGGAGGATACAAACAATCTCCCAGATGTTCTAGGGGCCAGAGATCCTAGGGTGACAGAGGAACTGGAGGAAATCCACATTAGGCAGGAAAAAGTTTTGGGTATACTGATGGGACTCAAGGCTGATAAATCCCCAGGGCCTGATGGTCTGCATCCCAGGGTGCTTAAGGAGGTGGCTCTAGAAATTGTGGACGCATTAGTGATTATTTTCCAATGTTCTATAGATTCCGGGTCAGTTCCTGTGGATTGGAGGGTAGCTAATGTTATCCCACTTTTCAAGAAAGGAGGGAGAGAGAAAACGGGAAATTATAGACCAATTAGTCTGACATCAGTGGTGGGGAAGATGCTGGAGTCAATTATAAAAGAAGAAATTGCGGAGCATTTGGATCGCAGTAACAGGATCGTTCTGAGTCAGCATGGATTTACGAAGGGGAAATCGTGCTTGACTAATCTACTGGAATGTTTTGAGGATGTAACTAGGAAAATTGACAGGGGAGAGCCGGTGGATGTGGTGTACCTCGACTTTCAGAAAGCCTTCGACAAGGTCCCACATAGGAGATTGGTGGGCAAAATTAGAGCACATGGTATTGGAGGTAGGGTACTGACATGGATAGAAAGTTCGTTGACAGACAGAAAGCAAAGAGTGGGGATAAATGGGTCCCTTTCAGAATGGCAGACAGTGACTAGTGGGGTACCGCAAGGCTTGGTGTTGGGACCGCAGCTATTTACAATATACATCAATGACTTGGATGAAGGGATTAAAAGTACCATTAGCAAATTTGCCGATGATACAAAGCTAGGTGGCAGTGTGAACTGTGAGGAAGATGCTATGAGGTTGCAGGGTGACTTGGACAGGTTGTGTGAGTGGGCGGATGCATGGCAGATGCAGTTTAATGTGGATAAGTGTGAGGTTATCCACTTTGGTGGTAAGAATAGGAAGGCAGATTATTTTTGGAATGGTGTCAAGTTAGGAAAAGGGGACGTACAACGGGATCTGGGTGTCTTAGTGCATCAGTCACTGAAAGGAAGCATGCAGGTACAGCAGAGTGAAGAAAGCCAATGGAATGTTGTCCTTCATAACAAGAGGAGTTGAGTATAGGAGCAAAGAGTTCCTTCTGCAGTTGTACAGGGCCCTAGTGAGACCGCACCTGGAGTACTGTGTGCAGTTTTGGTCTCCAAATTTGAGGAAGGATATTCTTGCTATTGAGGGCGTGCAGCGTAGGTTTACTAGGTTAATTCCCGGAATGGCGGGACTGTCGTATGTTGAAAGACTAGAGCGACTAGGTTTGTATACACTGGAATTTAGAAGGATGAGAGGGGATCTTATCGAAACGTATAAGATTATTAAGGGGTTGGACATGTTAGAGGCAGGAAACATGTTCCCAATGTTGAGGGAGTCCAGAACTAGGGGCCACAGTTTAAGAATAAGGGGTAGGCCATTTAGAACAGAGATGAGGAAAAACTTTTTTAGTCAGAGAGTTGTGAATCTGTGGAATTCTCTGCCTCAGAGGGCAGTGGAGGCCAATTCTCTGAATACATTCAAGAGAGAGCTAGATAGAGCTCTTAAGGATAGCGGAGTCAGGGGGTATGGGGAGAAAGCAGGAACGGGGTACTGATTGAGAATGATCAGCCATGATCACATTGAATGGCGGTGCTGGCTCGAAGGGCCGAATGGCCCACTCCTGCACCTATTGTCTATTGTCAACCTCTCCCTATAGCTCAGTCTTTCGAGTCCTGGCAACATCCTCGTAAAAGTTCTCTGAATCCTTTCAAGCTTGACAACATCTTTCCTATAATGGTGACCAAAACTGAACACAATAGTTTAAATGTGGCCTCACCAACATCTTCTACAAATGCAACACAACCTCCCAACTTCTATACTCAGATGGGAGGTCTTGCACTTTGTGACGCATGCAGTAAATGGAGAGTGTAGCAGAGCAGAGAGGTCTCAGGGTTCTAGTCGAGAGTTTACTGAAGATGGCAATACAAGCAGACAAGGTGGTGAAGAAGGTGTTTGGCACACTTGCCTTCATCAAATAGGCTATTAGGTACAGGAGTTGGTCACAGCTATAGGAAAGCCAAGTGGGTGAAAGCCAAGTTGGAGTACTGTGTGCTGTACTGCTTGTACAGCTATAGGAAGCATGGTAGTAAGGTGCAGAGATTATTTATCAGGATGTTGTCAGGTCTGGATGACTTCAACAATGACGGGCTGGATTGGCTGGGGCTGTTCCCCTTTTCCCCAGAAGTGGGGAGCATAAAACAGGAGGTATATGTCCCAGGAGAGAAGGGAAAGATTGATAAGGAACATGAGGGGTGAGACTGATGTTGGTGGGTGTGTGGATCAAGTTGCCAGAGGAAGGTAAAGAGGAGGGGACAATTGCAATGTATAAAAGATAATAGTACAGCTATTTGGATTGGAAAGGTTCAAGGGAATATGGTCCAAATGCAGGCAAATAGGACCAGTTAGATATCTTGGTACATGGATAGGATAAGTGTTGAGGGATAATGGCCAAGCATGGGCCTGGTGTGGCTGGAGCGTAATGCTTGGCCTGGGCAAGTTGGGCCAAGGGGCTTGATTCCATGCTGTGTGACTCTGTGACTCCAGGTGCTCCCATTCTCTGAGACTGACCTTCCATCCGACCCTGTGTGTAACCGCAATGCTTATCTGTTACCGCGCTGTGCGCCGTGGGACGGGGAGGTTTCACCGCTGTGGGCCGTGGGTCGGGGAGGTTTTACCAGCTGTGGGACGGGGTGGTTTTACCGGCTGTGGGCCGTGGGACAGGGAGGTTTCACCGGCTGTGAGCCGTGGGACAGGGAGGTTTCACCGGCGGTGGGCCGTGGGACGGGGAGGTTTCACCGTCTGTGGGACGGGGTGGTTTTACCGGCTGTGGGACGGGGAGGTTTCACCGCTGTGGGCCGTGGGACGGGGTGGTTTCACCGGCGGTGGGACGGGGAGGTTTCACCGTCTGTGGGACGGGGTGGTTTTACCGGCTGTGAGCCGTGGGACGGGGAGGTTTCACCGGCTGTGGGCCGTGGGACAGGGAGGTTTCACCGGCGGTGGGCCGTGGGACGGGGAGGTTTCACCGTCTGTGGGACGGGGTGGTTTTACCGGCTGTGGGACGTGGGACGGGGAGGTTTCACCGCTGTGGGCCGTGGGACGGGGTGGTTTCACCGGCGGTGGGACGGGGAGGTTTCACCGTCTGTGGGACGGGGTGGTTTTACCGGCTGTGGGCCGTGGGACGGGGAGGTTTCACCGGCGGTGAGCGGCGGGACGAGACGGGACAGGGATGTTTCACCGGCTGTTTTCCGTCCGCAGGCATGGAGTGGGTGGACCCGGAGGATCCCACAGTGATCGCGGAGGCAGAGCTGCTGGGAGCTGCGGCTTCCATCGAGGCCGCCGCCAAGAAGCTGGAGCAGCTGAAACCGCGCGCCAAACCCAGGGTGAGTGGCAGGTCACACGCGTGTGCGAGGGTCACACTGCTCACACTCGCTGCTCTGCCAGCTGCCAGCAGCACTGGATCGTCAGGCTGTCCCGACCTCTGGTTTAGTTTAGCTTAGAGATACAGCGCGGAAACAGGCCCTTTGGCCCTGCCTACCTGCGAGCCCCGTACACCAACACTATCCTGCACACGCTGGGGACAGGTTATACCAAGACAAGTAACCTATAAACCTGCACCTCTCTGGAGTGTGGGAGGAAACCGGAACACCCGGAGAAAACCCACGCAGGTCACGGGGAGAACGTACAAACTCCACACTGACAGCGCCCGTAGTCAGGATCGAACCTGGGTCTGTGGCGCTGTGAGGCAGCAACTCTACCACTGCGCCACCGTGCCACCCTGTTGTCCACACTGACACCCAGCTAGTGCCAGGCACTGCTGTCAAACCATTGCTGGTGTCAGCCGAGTCTCTGGAGCTGAATCAAATGTGGATGCTGCCTGCAAGACGCTGTGTGATATGTTTGATATATTAGGTTGTTAGTAAAGTCAACTATATATCAAACATATTGCTATAGTGTCCTGCCCTATCTCCTGGGTACAAACAAATTGTCACAGCCAGAAAGAAAAGCATATGCAATTGGATGGTCTTGATTCTTGAGTGGAAGAAAATTGAGAGTAATTGGTACAGGATTCCCTGGCAAACCCGCTGGTACCATGCACCCAGGCTGAGGTGGGCAATATCTCCCAGGCAAACCCGCTGGCACGGTGCACCCAGCCTGAGGTGGGCAATGTCTCCCACTGGCACCGTACACCCAGCCTGAGGTGGGCAATGTCGCCCACTGGCACGGTACACCCAGGCTGAGGTGGGCAATGTCTCCCACTGGCACTGCACACCCAGCCTGAGGTGGGCAATGTCTTCCAGGCAAACCCGCTGGTACCATGCACCCAGCCTGAGGTGGGCAATGTCTCCCAGGCAAACCCGCTGGCACGGTACACCCAGCCTGAGGTGGGCAGTGTCTCCCAGGCTAACCCGATGGTACTGCACCCAGCCTAAGGTGGGCAATGTCTCCCTGTCAAACCCGCTGGCACACTACACCCAGCCTGAGGTGGGCAATGTCTCCCTGGCAAACCCGCAGGCACCGTACACCAAGCCTGAGGTGGGCAATGTCTCCCAGGCAATGTCGCTTGCTGGCACTGTACACCCATGCTGAGGTGGGCAATATCTCCCACTGGCATCGTACACCCAGCCTGACGTGGGCAATGTCTCTTTAATGTTTCAAAGAGGAATGGTATACAAAATGGTGGCGTTACGGGATTATTGTTCTGCAACGCAGCAAGGCAGTATTCTGCGTGGAAGGGCAGCATGGGGCGAACGAATTACTGGACAAGTTGCTTTATATTGAACGCTGTGCTGTGGTGCATGGGAACCTGCACCAGTGCATGGGGATGCATCGCAGTTTGAGGCACAGTGCATGGGAGTTTTTTGCAAAAAGTACTGCTGCATTGCAGTCTGCCCATCTGCATTGTAGCACGTGATTATCTGCTGCACTCTGATATGCTCCGTGCTCCTCTGTAATGGTATCTGCCGCAGCAAGAGATGTAGTGCATGGGGCAAGTGCAGTTACAGATAGGATGCATTGTTGTTTGGAGTTGCATGAAAGTTCACCACATCGCACCTTATTATGAGAGTCTGTGGCACTCTGCTGTGGTGCATGGAACCTACGCAGTAGTGCATGGAGTCCATTACACTGCATGCATTGGTGCACAGAGCTGTGTTGTCACATGCAGTGGCCCATGGAGTGTAGGAAAACGCATGCAATGATGCATGGAGTCTGTATGGGGTGATGCATGGTCTGGCTATTCTTGTTCATTGGAGTGAGTGTGCAGTGTGCAACTGCCCATCGCAGCATTTGCTGCAGAGCATGGGAATGTTTAGTAGCATCAGATGCAGTGTGTGGTCAGGGTGTGGACTGCAGTGCAGTGCAGTGTGTGGTTATCCATCGCATTCCCTGCACGTGAGCCCGGTGTGCACAGGGGACGGGCACTCGCATGAGGAGCAGTCTGGTCACATCCTGCAGTGTGCGGGAAGCTGCAGCAATGTGTGCTGCCTACGTGGGTCCAGTGCAGCCTGCATGGCACTGTCCAGGAACCCGCTGCATTGTGCGTAGCAGTGCCTGTGTGCAGCTGGGCTGCAGGGTGCAGTGCTGGGTGTGGGCAACCGTGGGGACTCTTGCTGTGTGACGTGTCGGTGCTGCCAGCTCCTAGTGATGGTTTGTGGGGACAATAGACAATAGGTGCAGGAGGAGGCCATTCGGCCCTTCGAGCCAGCACCACCATTCAATGTGATCATGGCTGATCATTCTCAATCAGTACCCCGTTCCTGCCTTCTCCCCATACCCCCTGACTCCGCTATCCTTAAGAGCTCTATCTAGCTCTCTCTTGAATGCATTCAGAGAATTGGCCTCCACTGCCTTTTGAGGCAGAGAATTCCACAGATTCACAACTCTCTGACTGAAAAAGTTTTTCCTCATCTCAGTTCTAAATGGCCTACCCCTTATTCTTAAACTGTGGCCCCTTGTTCTGGACTTCCCCAACATTGGGAACATGTTTCCTGCCTCTAACGTGTCCAACCCCTTAATAATCTTATACGTTTCGATAAGATCTCCTCTCATCCTTCTAAATTCCAGTGTATACAAGCCTAGTCGCTCCAGTCTTTCAACATATGACAGTCCCGCCATTCCGGGAATTAACCTAGTAAACCTACACTGCACGCTCTCAATAGCAAGAATATCCTTCCTCAAATTTGGAGACCAAAACTGCACACAGTACTCCAGGTGCGGTCTCACTAGGGCCCTATACAACTGCAGAAGGACCTCTTTGCTTCTATACTCAACTCCTCTTGTTATGAAGGCCAACATTCCATTGGCTTTCTTCACTGCCTGCTGTACCTGCATGCTTCCTTTCAGTGACTGATGCACTAGGACACCCAGATCTCGTTGTACATCCCCTTTTCCTAACTTGACACCATTCAGATAATAATCTGCCTTCCTATTCTTACCACCAAAGTGGATAACATCACACTTATCCACATTAAACTGCATCTGCCATGCATCCGCCCATTCACACAACCTGTCCAAGTCACCCTGCAACCTCATAGCATCTTCCTCACAGTTCACACTACCACCCAGCTTTGTATCATCTGCAAATTTGCTAATGGTACTTTTAATCCCTTCATCCAAGTCATTGATGTATATTGTAAATAGCTGTGGTCCCAGCACCGAGCCTTGCGGTACCCAAGGTCTGTGGGGACTCTTGCTGTGTGACGAGTGGTTGAAGTGATGGACTGTGGGGACTAGTGATGGTCTATGGGGACTTCCTGTGTGACGTATTGTTGCTGCCAGCTCCCAGTGATGTTCTGTGGGACTTGCTGTGTGACGTGTCGTTGAGGTGATGGTCTGTGGGGACTTGCTGTGTGACGTGTCGGTGATGGTCTGTGGGGACTTGCTGTGTGACGTATCGTTGCTGCCAGCTTCCAGTGATGGTTTGTGGGGACTTGCTGTGTGATGTGTGGTTGAGGTGATGGTCTGTGGGGACTAGTGATGGTTTGTGGGGACTCTTGCTGTGTTACATGTCGTTGCTGCCAGCTCCCGGTGATGGTCTGTTCACTTTCCCTACAGCAGGCGGACGAGACGCTGGACTTTGAGGAGCAGATCCTGGAAGCGGCCAAGTCGATCGCGGCAGCCACCAGCGCTCTGGTGAAGTCAGCGTCGGCCGCTCAGCGGGAGCTGGTCGCCCAGGGGAAGGTGAGTGTGAAGGTGGCCGTCTCCACGCCGACCCTTCCCTCTCAGCCCCCTTCACCCCCGACATTAACCGGTGTCTCCCTGTCTGTCTGCAGGTCGGAGCCATCCTTGCCAACGCGGTGGACGATGGCCAGTGGTCCCAAGGACTCATCTCTGCAGTAGGTATCTCTCCGCAGTGTCACCGCCCAGCGTGCTGACTGTGTGTGCTCCAGCATCCTCCCCGGGTATCAAGATACAGCACAGAAACAGGCCCTTCAGCCCACCGAGTCCATGCTGGCCATCAACCACCAACATACCCCATCTACACCAGTCCCACCTGCCCATACCGACCATCATGCCCCATCTACACTAGTCCCACCTGCCCACACCGACCAACATGCCCCATCTACACTAGTCCCACCTGCCCACACCGACCAACATGCCCCATCTACACTAGTCCCACCTGCCCACACCGACCAACATGCCCCATCTACATACACCATACACCATACACCCACCACCATCTGTGTGAAAAAGCTGCCCCTCAGATTCCTGTTAAATCATTCCCCTCTCACCTTAAACGTAAATCCTTTGTGTCTTGATTCCCCTACTCTGGGTACCAGTCTCCTTGCATTCACCCAGTCTATTGCCCTCATGATGTTACATACCTCTACAACATTACCCCCCATCCTCCTGCACACATTTATTCCATGTTGTTGTCACTCATCTACACACGTGGAGAAATTAACCCACCAACCCAGGTGGTCTCAGGGAGAACATGCAAACTCCACGCAATCAGCACCCGAGCTCAGGATGGAACCTGGGTCTGTGGCACTGTGAGAACCTGCTGCTCCACTGTCCCAGCGTTTCATTGATGGAAGGTTAAATGGTCGTGTTCTCTCTGTCTGAGCCCCACTGGTCTCCATGGATCCCTCTGCTGCAAGGTCAGGAGCAGACAAGCTGCTGCTTACTGTTGCCGTCTCCTGCAACAGTGCTGGGCCATCTGTATTATTATATTACTAAAACTCTCATCTTGTGTGAATATATATTGCATTATAGTACGTGCCCGAAATACAGCCAAAATGGTACATGGGAGCGCAACAATTCTAGCACCACCTTAATCACCATTGTCCTGGGGAGTAGGAAAATAACTGTAGATACTGGTACAAATCGAAGGTATCACAAAATGCTGGAGTATCTCAGCGGGTCAGGCAGCATCTCTGGAGGGAAGGAATGGGGTGTGCATTAGTGACGTTTCATTCAAATTGATGTTATATTTTTTAAGTCATTGACATTTTAAAGTTTAAAACATTACTTCTCCATTTTACCCTGGCCGTCGGCCGTGTTATACGTCACAAGGGGACCCACCTGAGTGGCGGCCAATGGGGGGGGGGGGGGCACGGTGGTCGCCAGGGGCGGGACCCGCCAGAGTGATGGGAGTGGCGGCCAATGAGGGGGGAGGGGGAGGGGGCTGCTGAGCCGTCCAGCTGCCGGTGCTGCTGAGCCGTCCAGCTGCCGGTGCTGCTGAGCCGTCGAGCTGAAACTTTAATAAATGCCCCCCCCCGCCGGAAGGACAGGCACCCGTACCGGCCTGACCTCTCCTGTGGCTGAGGGCCAAACAAGATGGCCGTGGCCGCCAAGCTGGTGCTGCAGGAGAGGTTTCACACAACGGGTCCACGGCTTGCTCTGGCTGACCCGATGGTCGCCCGGGGCCGGGGCGAGTGGCTCCCTCTCTCCTTTCCTGTTCCCCCTCCCCCGCCCCAGGCCCCGGAGGACACTCCCCGGCCGCCAACGGATCCATGGATCATTAGTTGGGGGAGGGTTGCCGGGCCCGCAGGGGAGGCTTGCACCCAACAGGGGTTGCCGGGCAGTTGCCGGGCCCACAGGGAAGGCTTGCACCCAACAGGGGTTGCCGGGCAGTTGCCGGGCCCACAGGGAGGCTTGCACCCAACAGGGGTTGCCGGGCCCACCGGGGAGGCTTGCACCCAACAGGGGTTGCTGGGCAGTTGCCGGGCCCACCGGGGAGGCTTGCACCCAACAGGGGTTGCCGGGCAGTTGCCGGGCCCGCAGGGAAGGCTTGCACCCAACAGGGGTTGCCGGGCAGTTGCCGGGCCCACAGGGGAGGCTTGCACCCAACAAGGGTTGCCGGGCCCGCAGGGGAGGCTTGCACCCAACACGGGTTGCTGGGCAGTTGCCGGGCCCGCAGGGAAGGCTTGCACCCAACAGGGGTTGCCGGACAGTTACCGGGCCTGCAGGAGAAGCTTGCACCCAACAGGGGTTGCCGGGCAGTTGCCGGGCCCGCAGGGGAAGCTTGCACCCAACAGGGGTTGCCGGGCCCACAGGGGAGGCTTGCACCCAACGGGGGTTGCCGGGCAATTGCCGGGCCCACAGGGGAGGCTTGCACCCAACGGGGGTTGCCGGGCCCACAGGGGAGGCTTGCACCCAACAGGGGTTGCCCAGCCCACAGGGGAGGCTTGCACCCAACAGGGGTTGCCGGGCCCACAGGGGAGGCTTGCACCCAACAGGGGTTGCTGGGCCCACGGGGGAGGCTTGCACCCAACAGGGGTTGCCGGGCAGTTGCCGGGCCCACAGGGGAGGCTTGCATCCAACAGGGGTTGCCGGGCCCACCGGGGAGGCTTGCACCCAACAGGGGTTGCCGGGCCCACAGGGGAGGCTTGCACCCAACGGGGGTTGCCGGGCCCACCGGGGAGGCTTGCACCCAACAGGGGTTGCCGGGCAGTTGCCGGGCCCACAGGGGAGGCTTGCACCCAACGGGGGTTGCCGGGCAGTTGCCGGGCCCACAGGGAGGCTTGCACCCAACAGGGGTTGCCGGGCAGTTGCCGGGCCCACAGGGTAGGCTTGCACCCAACAGGGGTTGCCGGGCCCACCGGGGAGGCTTGCACCCAACAGGGTCCACGCCCGTCTAGTTTCTATTAAAAGTAGCTTGAGATTAACTTTATTAAGTACAAGCACATTCAAGTGACAGAAATTGTTAAAATATTGAACCAATATTGTAAATGTTGATGATATTGATTCCCCCAACTTCCAGTAACCCTTGCATCCCCTCTCTCTCCGTCCCTCCCCCATCCTAGCCATCCCACTAGTTTCACTGTGTCCTGCTGAGTTTCACTGTTTGTGTAACTCGTTATCACCTTCCCCACAACCAACAATGGACCATTATGGGCTCCTTTCCTTGATCATCGTTGCTGGGTTTGATCTGTCTTGTTGCATATCTTTCATTAATTTGTTTTATGTACCTTGTCATATCTCTCGGTTCCCTCTCTCCTGACTCTCAGTCTGAAGTGAGGTCTTGACCATGAACGCCCTTCTCTCCAGAGATGCTGCCTGACCCACTGAGTTACTCCAGTGTTTTGGATCTCTCTTTGGTGTGAACCAGCATTGTTCCTACACACTGTGAAAAACAAACTGCTTACCTGTCTTTAATCTCTTCAGCAAAACACAAAGTGCTGGAGAAACTCAGCGAATCTGTGGAGGGAATGGTCAGAGAACGTTTGGGTCGGGACCCTTCCCCCAACTGATTGCAGTGGGGGGAAGAAAGCTGGAAAAGGGGGAGTGTGGGGGTGGACAAAGTCTGGCAAAGTCAGAGGTCTGGTGCTGAGACCAGGAGCGGGAGGGGAGGCCTGTACATCACAGGTCAGGAACCTCAGCCCCATCCTGCCTTCCACAAAGCCCAGGCACGCAAAGAGCCCACGCACTGATCCCCACACTGCAGTGTGGCTGACAGCATGTACAAACAATGCTGCAGTTTATGCCAAAGATAGACACAGGCTGTGAGGCTGAGGGTGATCTTATGGATGTGTTTAAGATCATGAATGCACAGTCTTTTAACCAGAGTCAGGGAACCAAGAACCATAGGACATAGGTTTAAGGTGAGAGGGGAAAGATTTAATAGCAACCTGAGGGACAATGTTTTCACACAGAGGGCAGTGTGTTTGTACAAGAAGCTGCCAGAGGAAGTTGTTCAGGCAGGTACTATCACAACATTTTAAACAACATAGGACAGGTTTAAAGGGATAAGGACCAAACACAGGCAGGTGAGACGAGTGTAGATGGGACATCCTGGTTGGCTGGGGATGTTGGGCCGAAGGACTTGTTTCAGTGCTGTATGACTGCTTCCCAAAATGTAACATAATTAACTACATTAAACTACATTAACCCTTTCTCCACTTGCCCAGCTGATCAAGATCCTGCTGTAAGTTTTGATAACCATCTTCGCTATCTACGTCAGTAGAGTCATCTGCAAACATACAAACATGACTCCTGTACAAACATATCTAAATCGTTGACAATAATCACAAACAGTAATGGGCCCAGCACCGATCCCTGAGGCACACCACTAGTCCCAGACCTCCAGTCTGCAAAACAACCTTCCACTATCACCCTCTGCTTCCTTCCATGAAGCCCATTCTGTATCCAGGCAGCTAGCTCTCAGGGTCCCATGGACATTAACCTACAGAGTAGTCTACCTTGCAGAACATTATCAGAGGCCGACGTCTGCAGCAAAAACAAAACTGCTGGAGGAACTCGTGGGTCAAACAGCATCAACATTCCAGGTTCAGAGCCTGTGTCAGGACTGAGTGTGGGGCAAGTAGCAGGTGTATAGGTGAGAGAGAGGGGCATGTCAGGGGCTGAGAGGTGATGGGTGGAACCACATAAAGGAGGGATGGTGGGAAGACGGAGGGGGAGGCAGATGGAGGGGGGTGGATGTGTAGTGGTAGACGGAGAGGGATGGGAAGGGATGGCAAAGGTGGCAAAGGAAGAAATGCTGGGAGGTGTGTGGGTGAGGGGGGGGGGGGTGTCCATGAAGTAGGAGAGGGAGAGGGGGCAGAGATTGGGGGATAGTGGTGGGAGTGGGAAAGGAACGTGGGGAATGGGTTTGTTTTCATGCCCACAAACTGTGGACGACCGCCAGCCCTCCCGCCCACCGGGTCCATGCCGACCAGCACTCACCCGGACAGTAGTTCTATCCAAAACGCTAGCAGCAATTTACAGAGGCCAATTAACCTACAGACCTGTAAGTCTTTGGAGTGTGGGGGGATATCGGAGCACCCGGAGCAAACCTACGTGGTCACGGGAGAACGTACAAACTCCGTACACACAGCGCCCGTAGTCAGGATCGAACCCAGGTCACTGGTGCTGTAAGGCAGTGACTACCGCTGTGCCACCGTGCCACCCCACTTGTTGATGATTCTTCTGATTGATGGTCAACCAAGCATGGACTAAACGAGCCGTTGACCCTGAGATGGGTTCATGGACTAAGCCAGCCCTTCACCCTCAGACTGGGTGTTCCCCACCCTCACTCCCAAACCCTCGGCAGACAAACACAAACTGCTGGAGTAACTCAGTGGGTCAGGCAGCATCTCTGGAGAGAAGGGATGGGTGACGTTTCGGGTCGAGACCCTTCTTCAGGCGGGTTGGTGGGCTCCGATCACATGCCGGGTTAAATACACACACAGCTCTGTCCTCACCAGCGATAGAGTGGGAGATGATAGCACCCATCAGTGAAACAAGGAAAAGCAATTTACAGTTTACTGGCACTTCATCAAAACATCCCAAGCACCAGTGAAGAGCGGTCTGCGTGTGGCCATCTCCAGTGGTCAGTGTGGTCTCCAGTGGTCAGTGTGTGGTCTCCATGGTCTGTGTGTGGCCATCTCCAGTGGTCAGTGTGTGGTCTCCATGGTCTGTGTGTGGCCATCTCCAGTGGTCAGTGTGTGGTCTCCATGGTCTGTGTGTGGCCATCTCCAGTGGGCAGTGTGTGGTCTCCATGGTCTGTGTGTGGCCATCTCCAGTGGGCAGTGTGTGGCCATCTCCAGTGGTCAGTGTGTGGCCATCTCCAGTGGTCAGTGTGTGGCCATCTCCAGTGGTCAGTGTGTGGCCATCTCCAGTGGGCAGTGTGTGGCCTTCTCCAGTGGGCCGTGTGTGGGCAGTGTGTGGCCATCTCCAGTGGTCAGTGTGTGGCCATCTCCAGTGGTCAGTGTGTGGCCATCTCCAGTGGGTAGTGTGTGGTCATCTCGTGGGCAGTGCGTGGCCATCGCCAGTGGGCAGTGCGTGGCCATCTCCAGTGGGCAGTGCATGGCCATCCCCAGTGGGCAGTGCGTGGCCATCCCCAGTGGGCAGTGCGTGGCCATCTCTGGTAGCCAGTGTGTGGTAATCCCTGGTAGTCAGTGTGTGGTCATCTCTGGTGGTGAGCAGCCAGCCACCCAGCACCGG
The DNA here is from genome assembly GCF_053455715.1 of Rhinoraja longicauda. Classification (NCBI taxonomy): domain Eukaryota; kingdom Metazoa; phylum Chordata; class Chondrichthyes; order Rajiformes; family Arhynchobatidae; genus Rhinoraja; species Rhinoraja longicauda. The sequence continues at coordinate 17,462,390 of NC_135990.1, forward strand.
CCATCAGCTCAGTCCTGCCTCCCATCAGGACCTGGCCGTGTGACCATTGTGGCCGTGTGACCATGTGGTCGTGTGACCATGTGATCTTGTGGCCATGTGGTCATGTGATCATGTGGCCGTGTGACCATGTGGCCGTGTGACCACGTGATCGTGTGGCCATGTGACCATGTGACCGGGCACCTCGCGTTGGCAGGGACGTTAACCTGTGTCTGGGACATCGGTCAATTACAGTGCACCAGGTTCAGAATATTTACATTGAAGTTAAATTTAATTCTCTTTCCACCCCACCTCTCCTCTCTTTCACCCTTCTCATCATCCTCCTCGCTATTCCCTCATCCCTCCTTCCATGCCTCTACCATTTCTCATCCCCCCTTCCCTCACTCCCCATTCTTCTTTCCATCCTCTCTGCCCTATCTCTCTCACCCTCTCTCATCCCCGCTCTATCTCTCCATTCTCTACTGATTCTACCTCCTCCCTGTCTACCTCCCCCGCTCTACCTCACCCCCCATTCATCTTCCTTCATCCTCCTCTCTCTCCCTACTGTATCCTCCCTCTTTCTCCCCTATCCACTGCCTCTACTCCTCACTCACCATCTCTCCACCCACCCTCTCTCCCCCCCTCCGCCCACCTCTCCCCCTCTCTCCCCCTTTCTCCCCCACCCATCTCCCCTCACCCCTCTCCTCCCTCTCTCTCCCCACCCCTCTCCCCCCTCTCTGTCCCCACTCCTCTCCCCCCCACCCCTCTCCCCCCCCCCCCCCCCATTCCCCCCAGGCGCGGATGGTGGCAGCTGCGACGAGCAGCCTGTGTGAGGCGGCCAATGCGTGCGTGCAGGGCCACGCTAGCGAGGAGAAGCTGATCTCGTCGGCCAAGCAGGTGGCAGCGTCCACAGCCCAGCTACTGGTGGCCTGCAAGGTGAAGGCCGACACCGACTCCGAGGCCATGCGGCGGCTACAGGTAGGCACGGTGACGGTCGGCGTGGCAACGACGGCCCAGACACCCCCCACACCGACGGTCGGCACGGAAACGCCCGGCCCAGTCACCCCCCACACCGACGGTCGGCACGGAAACGCCCGGCCCAGTCACCCCTCCACAACCCCCACACCGACGGTCGGCATGGAAACGCCCGGCCCAGTCACCCCCCACACCGACGGACAGCACGGAAACGCCTGGTCCAGTCACCCCCCACACCGACGGTCGACACGGAAACGCCCAGCACTGTCCCCCCACACCGACGGTCGGCGCGGCAACGCAGGCCCAGACACCCCCCCACACCGACGGTCGGCAGAGAAATGCCGGCCCAGTCACCCATCACTCCGACGGTGCCGTGGAAACGCCCGGCCCAGCCAACCCCCACACTGACGGTCGGCATGGAAACGCCCGGCCCAGTCCATCCATCACACCGATGGTCGGCATGGAAACACCGGCCCAGTCACCCCTCCACAACCCCCACACCGACGGTCAGCGTGGAAACGCCCGGCCCAGTCACCCCCCACACCGATGGTCGGCATGGAAACGCCCGGCCCAGTCACCCCCCACACCGATGGTGCCTGGGGAGAGTGCAGGAAACATCTGTAGAGCAACTTCAACACCCACCTCACATCTTCACACTTCCCATTGTACATCTACACCCCCCCCAATGTCAGCCTGCCCACTGGTGTCTATTCAATCTCTCCTGATCACGACAGCCCTCACTGCGTTCTGGGTGTGGGTGAATCTCTCCTGCATCCTGCAGTGTGGTGACCAGAACTGCACACAGTACTCCAAGTGCAGTCCAACCAATACTCTGTTCAGGTACCAACATGCGGTCCCAACTCGGCCACACAGCGGTACAGTTAGAAACATAGAAACATAGAAAATAGGTGCAGTAGGAAGACATTCGGCCCTTCGAGCCAGCACCGCCATTCATTGTGATCGTGGCTGATCATCCACAATCAGTAACCCGTGCCTGCCTTCTCCCCATATCCCTTGATTCCACTGGCCCCTGAAAGTCTAGATACACTACATCCACTGGCATCCATTTTACTTGTCACATCCTCAAAGAATTCCAGAAGATTAGTCAAGCATGATTTCCCTTTCATAAATCCATGCTGACTTGGACTTATCCTTTAACTGCTATCCAAATGCACCGTTATTACCTCTTTAATAATTAACTCCAGCATCTTCCCCACCACCGAAGTCAGGCTAACTGGTCTGTAATTCCCCGTTTTCTCTCTCGTTTCTTTCTTGAAAAGTGGGATAACATTAGCTATCCTCCAATCCACAGGAACTGATCCTGAATCTATTGAACATTGGAAAATGATCACCAATGCATCCACTATTTCTAGAGCCACCTCCCTGAGGACCCTGGGATGCAGACCATCAGTCCTTGGGGATTTATCATCCTTCAGTCCCATTAGTCTACCCAATACTATTTCTCGCCTAATGAAAATTTCTTTCAGTTCCTCTACCCCCCTAGATCCTCTGTCCTCCAGTACATCTGGGAGATTGTTTGTGTCTTCCTCAGTGAAGACAGATCCGAAGTACCTGTTCAACTCTTCTGCCATTTCCTTGTTACCCATAATAATTTCACCCGTGTCTGCCTTCAAGGGACCCACATTTGACTTTGCTACTCTTTTTCTCTTAACATATCTAAAGAAGCTTTTACTGTCCTTCTTTATATTCTTGGCCAGCTTCCCCTCGTACTTCATCTTTTCAGCCCGTATTGCCCGTTTTGTTACTTTCTGTCGTCCTATGAAAGTTTCCCAATCCTCTGGCTTCTGGCTACTCTTTGCTGTGTTATACATCTTTTCTTTTAGTTTTATTCCATCCCTAACTTCCCTTGTCAGCCACGGTTGCCTCCTACTCCCCTTAGAATCTTTCTTCCTCTTTGAAATGAAATGATCCTGTGTCTTCCGGATTATGCCCAGAAATTCCTGCCATTGCTGTTCCACCGTCATTCCTGCTAGGATCCCTTTCCAGTCGACCTTGGCCAGCTCCTCTCTCATGCCTTCATAGTCCCCTTTGCCTTACAGTGCTTGCAGCGCCAGAGACCCTGATTCGATCCTGACTACGGGTGCTGTCTGCACGGAGTTTGTACGTTCTCCCCATGGGGTTTTCTTTATAGAACTTCAGTTTCTTCCCACACTCCAAAGACATACAGGTTTTTGTAGGTTAATTCGCTTGGTATAGATGTGAATTGCCCCTAGTGTGTGTAGGAAAGCATTAGTGTGCGAGGATCGCTGGTCGGTGCGGACTCGGTGGGCCAAAGGGCCTGTTTCCACACTCTATCCCTAAACTCAATTCATCACCCTATGAAGGCAAACACACCTTCACCACCTGTGTTCCCACTTCAGCAAGCTACGGGGTTGCACCCCAAGATCCCTCTGTACCTCCCTCTGTATCTCTGTACCCCCCTCTGTACATCACTCTGTACTTCCCTCTGTACCTCCCTCTGTACATCACTCTGTACCTCCCTCTGTACATCACTCTGTACCTCTGTACCTCCCTCTGTACATCACTCTGTACATCCCTCTGTACCTCCCTCTGTACATCCCTCTGTACCTCTGTACCTCCCTCTGTACCTCCCTCTGTACCTCTGTACATCCCTCTGTACCCCCCTCTGTACATCACTCTGTACCTCCCTCTGTACCTCCCTCTGTACCTCCCTCTGTACCTCCCTCTGTACCCCCCTCTGTACATCACTCTGTACATCCCTCTGTACCTCCCTCTGTACCTCCCTCTGTACCCCCCTCTGTACCTCTGTACCTCCCTCTGTACCTCTGTACATCACTGTACCTCTGTACCTCCCTCTGTACCCCCCTCTGTACCTCCCTCTGTACCTCTGTACCTCCCTCTGTACATCCCTCTGTACCCCCTCTGTGCCTCCCTCTGTACCCCCCTCTGTACCCCCCTCTGTACCCCCTCCGTACCTCCCTCTGTACCTCCTTCTGTACCCCCCTCTGTACCTCCTTCTGTACCCCCCTCTGTACATCACTCTGTACCCCCCTCTGTATCTTCCTCTGTACCTCCCTCTGTACATCACTGTACCTCCCTCTGTACATCACTCTGTACCTCCCTCTGTATCTCCCTCTGTACCTCCCTCTGTACATCACTGTACCTCCCTCTGTACCTCCCTCTGTACCTCCCTCTGTACCTCTGTATCTCCCTCTGTACATCACCCTGTATCTCCCTCTGTACATCACCCTGTATCTCCCTCTGTATCTCCCTCTGTACCCCCCTCTGTACATCCCTCTGTACCCCCCTCTGTACCTCCCTCTGTACCTCCCTCTGTACATCCCTCTGTACCCCCCTCTGTACATCACTCTGTACCCCCCTCTGTACATCACCACCCCCAGGTTCCAGCCATTTACTCTCAGTTTGACTTTACTCGCAGCCATAATCAGTATCTCTCCTTAAATGTTTACTGTGGTTCTTGTACAATGCCTGGTCTCCGGCCGACCCCTGCCGTACCACTCTGTATGATTCTGTCTTTGATTTCACATTTCCTTGCCCTCCTATTTAGTTTAGTTTAGAAATACAGGCCCACCAGGTCTGCACCGACCAGCGATCCCCGCACACTAACTCTATCCTACACACACTAGGGACAATTTTATACACTTTACACTAAGCCAATTAACCTACATACCTGTATGTCTTTGGAGTGTGGGAGGAAACCGGAGATCTCGGACAAAACCCACGCAGGTCACGGGGAGAACGTACAAACTCCGTACAGACAGCACCTGTAGTCGGGATCGAACCCGGGTGCTGCAAGTGCTGTAAGGCAGCAACTCTACCGCTGTGCCACCGTGGCCATCTTTGTGAAGGTTCCCCATGATCCCGGTGATCCGTGTGTAAATGGGATAGGTTTGCCCGAGCCCTGTGAGGCTCTTGTTTATGCATGTGCTACACCTCCTGCATCACCACATGTATCCCATTCACCCCTGACTACCCGACCTTCACCCCCTCTCACTACCCCTCTTTAGTTGGATACAGGCCCTCACAGTGGCTTGGGAATGTCACCAAAGTTTGCCGATGATTCCCATGGGAATCCCACGCCAATTCACCCTTCCTCAGTTCACTTTTGTTTATCGTCACGTGTGAAGTGAAAAGCTTTTGTTGTGTGCTGACCAATCAGCAGAAAGACAATACATGATTACAGTCAACCCATTGACAGTGTACAGATACATGGTAAAGCCAGCACAGTCTGATCAAGGATAGTCCCAGAGTCATCAATGACAAATATAGTAGTTCAGGACTGCTCTGGTTGTGGGAGGATGGTTCAGTTGCCTGATAACAGCTGGGAAGAAACAGTCCCTGAATCTGGAGCTGTGCGTTTTCACACTTCTATACCTTTTGCCCGATGGGAGAGGGGAGAAGAGGGAGTGGCCAGTGTAGAGTAGTTTCACTCTCCTCCTGATTAATTTGACTGTTTTTACACCCTTGCTGCCACCTCAGCCATCAATGAACCATTATACATTTCCTTGATCAACATCTGCTTTGATCTGTCATTTTCACACCTTACATTCTTTTTGTACCCATCCATATCTCATATCATATCATATCATATATCATATATATACAGCCGGAAACAGGCCTTTTCGGCCCTCCAAGTCCGTGCCGCCCAGCGATCCCCGTACATTAACACTATCCTACACCCACTAGGGACAATTTTTACATTTACCCAGCCAATTAATCTACATACCTGTACGTCTTTGGAGTGTGGGAGGAAACCGAAGATCTCGGAGAAAACCCACGCAGGTCACGGGGAGAACGTACAAACTCCTTACAGTGCAGCACCCGTAGTCAGGATCGAACCTGAGTCTCCGGCGCTGCATTCGCTGTAAAGCAGCAACTCTACCGCTGCGCTACCGTCCAGTTTTCCTCTCCCCTGACTCTCAGTCTGAAGAAGGGTCTCAACCCAAAACGTCACCCAGAGATGCTGCCTGACCCGCTGAGTTGCTCCAGCATTTTGTGTCCATCTGCAGTGTGAAGTAGTCTGGTCCTGGCCACCGTTGATAACGGGCAACAATGTGTGGCAGGACTGGGCTCAGGCATTTGGGACGGGTCGGTCAGTGGGCTCCAACCCATCGCACTAACATGGCCAATTTGTTTCCAGACGGCAGGAAACGCAGTGAAGAGGGCTTCAGACAACCTGGTCCGAGCAGCTCAAAAGGCAGCGTTTGACAAACCTGACGAAGAGAACGTTGTGGTGCAAACGCGGTTCGTAGGAGGCATTGCTCAGGTGTGTATCAGGACTCGTGACTCTTGTGTCATAGGGTGGAGGGTCTGGCTTTGTCACATCTCGCTCGCCCTGGACCATTTCTGGCATATTCTGTTTAGTTTCCTCTCTCCGTTCTCTCCTCATAACTGAAGCACTTCATCCCAGACGAATCCCCTCTGCATCTCCTCCAGTGAAATCACATCCTTTATCACGTTTGTTTGAGGAGGTGAAGAAGCTGATCGATTCGTGGATGTTGTCTGCATGGATTCAGTCAGGCATTGAATATAGTCCCTCATGAGAGGCTGGTCCAGAAGATTAAGATGCCCGTGATTGATAATGACTTGGTGGTCTGGATTCTGAGCCGGCTTGCTGATGGAAGGTTGTGTTGGAAGGACAATATTCGGACTGGAGCCAGGTTTGTGACCAGTGGACTTCCGCTGGGACCACTGCTGTATGTGATATATGTAAATGACTTGGACATAAACATAGGCAGGTTGGTTAATAAGTTTGCAGATGACACCAAGATTGCTAGGGTCACAAACTGCGAGGAAGGCTGTCAAAGTATACAATGGGATATAGAAATGGGTGGATAAATGGTAGATGGAGTTTAATCCGAGCAAGTGTGAGGTGTTGCACTTTGGGAGGTCAAATGTAAGGGAAAATATACAATTAATGGCATGACCCTCAACTGCATTGATGTACAGAGGGATCTTGGGGTCCAAGTCCATAACTCCCAGAAAGTGGCAACACATGTAGGACAAAGGTTTCATGTGTTGAGTCATTGAGTAGAGTCAGGAAGTCATGTGCATAGGCACATGGATATGCAGGAATGGGGGGATATGGGTTATGTGCTATGTGATGGTCTTGGTATCATGTTCAGTACAGACATTGTGGGCCGAAGGGCCTGTTCCTGTGCTGTACTGCTCTGTGTTCTAATTTAGGTAAGCCAGCATGGATTTGTTGTGGCCAAACCTTGTCTGATCATAGAGTCATAGAGTCCTACAGCACAGAAAGAGGCCCTTCGGCCCATCGTGTACGTGCCGCCCGTTACCAAACACAGTCTAATTTTAATCCCATTTTCCCGCATTTGGACCGTAGCCCTGAATGTTGTAGCATTTCAAGTGCCCATCCAAATGCTTCTTAAACGTTGTGAGTGTTCCCGCCTCCACCACCACCCCAGGCAGTGAGTTCCAGACTCCAACCACCCTCTGGGTGAAAAAGTTCTTTCTAACATCCCCCCGAAACCTCCCTCCCCTTACCCTGTATCTATGTCCCCTCGTTGTTGAACCTTCCACCAGTGGAAGAAGTTCCCCGCCATCTACCTTATCTATGCCCCTCATGATCTTGTACACCTCGATCATGTCCCCTCTCAGCCTTCTCTGCTCCAGGGAAAACAACCCCAGTCTGCTCAGTCTCTCCTCATAGCCGAGGCCCTTCATCCCTGGCAGCATCCTGGTGAATCTCCTCTGCACCCTCTCCAAAGCTATCACATCCTTTCTATAATGTGGTGACCAGAACTGTACACAATACTCCAGCTGTGGCCTCACCAGTGTTCTGTACAATTCCATCATTACCCCCCATCAACTTGAGGGAATTGTTTTGAAGACATTACAAATGGAGTCAGACAGGGCAATGCCATCACTGTGGTGCACGTAGACAGGAACAGCCTGATCAGGTGCCACACCGCGGGCACATCGGCAAGCAGAAGCACGTGGCATGGAGACAAAGCTGGCTCAGTATCGGCGAGCTGCTGAGACCACGGTGCCACTGGTAGACGCTGGTGGGGAGGTGGGATGTGGCCCTGGGAGAGGCTCCACCTCTGTCAATGATCCAGAGACAAGTTCTGCAGGGACAGTGAATGAGAGGGCAGAGGGTACTGGGCATACCGGCAGCATTAGTAGCATTAGCAGCATTGTGCAGCTATTTGCACCTGTTGCCAATGTGTGTTTGAATCTCATTCCTCTGCCAGCTGGAACTGAGCTGGGACAGGAAGAATCACATTCTACACAGAGGAGGATGAGTGTCTGGAATGGGCTGCCAGGGGTGGTGGTGATAGCAGATGCTTTAGTGGCATTTAAAAGACTTTTGGATCGGCGTGGGCATGGACATGCAGGGAATGGCGGTATTTGAGTTATGTGCAGGGAGATGATTGATGGTCTTGGCATCCTGTGCAGCACGGGCTCTGTTCTTGTGCTGTATTGTTCTAGGTTCTACATTGTGGTGACTGGAGGAGCTTTTATAAAACTGGATCATGACCTCCCTGCTTCCTGTATTCGATGCCCTAATGAAGGCCGATCACCTACCTGCACTGCCACTTTCACAGTGTTCTCCAAGGTCCTTCTGTTCCTCAGTACTCCCTACGTTTTATTGTTCATGATGTACACACGACCCTCAACAATTATGCATCACCTGACATTTATCTAGATTAAAGGGTAGCACTGTGGTAGAGTTGCTGCCTCACAGCGCCAGAGACCAGGTTCGATCTTGACTACGAGTGTTGTCTTACGGAGTTTGTACATTCTCGTTACTGCCTGGATTTTCTCCGGGTGCTCCGGTTTCCTCCCACATTCCAAAGACGTGCAGGTTTGTAGGTTAATTGGCTTCTGTAAATTGCCCCTGGTGTGTGGGATAGAACACACAATGTCATTGGCCAGTGAGGAATCGGTGGGCCGAAGGGCCTGTTTCCACGCTGTGTCTCTAAACTAAACTAAACTAAACTCCAGCTGCCATTGCTGACCCCATGTCACCAACAGCTCAAGGCATTACCCTGAAGCCTATGACTATTCTCCACGTGGCTACAACTGTGCCAGACTTTGTCCCATCACCTGCCTCCTACATCCGTGTCTATATCATCCACATATATAACAAGGAGCAGAGGGCCTAGCACACCAGTCAGCACACCAGTCCTCAGAGGCATCCAGTACCCTTGGGCTCCTTGTCACAAGCCCATTTTGGATCAAGTTGCCCTGATCCCATGGACCCTAATTCTTTGGACCAGATCGCATATGAGACCTTGTCAACAGTCTGACTGAAGTCCATGTAAACCACATCTTCTGCCCTGCCTCATCAGAACTTCACAGGAAACCCATTTGGATCAGAGACACAGGACCTGGTCTTGACAAAGCCATGCTGGCCTTCTCTGCTTCGATCTGCTTATAGTGTTCATTAATCCTCTCCCTCTCATCTCCCTACGTCTGGTGTATTATCCCAGCCACCCTTTTTGAAAAGATGAACCAGACTTGCCATCCTCCAATTGTCTGGCTCCTCACTAATGGCCAGGGCAGGTTTAGAAACCTCAAACAGGGGCCCCACCGACTCCCCCTTGCCTCACATCACGGCCTCTTGTTGTTGCAGGCATTTTGTTTCCAGTGGAGGTCAGTTATAAAGTTACAGTGTGGAAACAGGCCCTTCACCCCAACTTGTCCACACTGACCAACATGTCCCATCTACACCAGTCCCACATGCCTGTGTTTGGCCGCAATCCATCTAAACCTGTCCCACACATGCACCTGTCTAAATGTTTCATAAACATTGCGATACTACCTGCCTCAACTACCTCCTCCAGAAACTCGTTCCACACACTTTGTGTAAAAAATTTACCCTTCAGCCTCTTTCGCCCCTCACCTGAAACCCATGTCCTCTGGTGTTTGATTCTCTTACTCTGGGGAAAATACACTGAACATTTACCCGATCTATTCATCTCATGGTCTTATACACCTCTGTCAGATCACATCTCATCCTCCTGTACTCCAAGGAATAAAGTCCTAGCCTGTTCACATCTCCCTATAGATTAAACGTTGAACTAGATCACCAACAGTAAATGGCTCAGCACTGAACCCTGAGGCATACCATTAGTGACAGGCCTGCAGTCCAAAACCCAAACTTCCATCACCCTTTGCTTCCTTCCATCAAGCCAATGTTCTACCTATTTATCCTTGGATGCCATGGGAGGTAACGTTCCAGAGCAGCCTACCATGCAGAACCTTGTTGAATGCCTTATTGAAATCCTGTCCTCTACAATCTCTGCCCTCATCGACCTTTTGGTCACCTCTTCGAAAAAACTCAGCTTTGTGAGACACGACCTCCCACTTCCCAAACCATGTTGACTATCCCTAATCAGCCCTTGTCCATCTAGATGCATGTATATCCTATCCCTCAGGAGACTGAGATGCTTTTGCCTTGTGTGCAGATCATTGCAGCCCAGGAGGAGATGTTGAGGAAGGAGAGGGAGCTGGAGGAAGCTCGGAAGAAGTTGGCACAGATCCGGCAGCAACAGTACAAGTTCCTGCCATCAGAGTTACGGGAGGAGGAGAGCTAGACGTCTGGACCATCGACCGACCCGTCTGGACCATCGACCGACCCATCCGGCTCAGAATTTGAGCCAGTTGGGAATCTGATTGCTTTGTACACTGAGAAGGTGGAACATTGCGTTAGCTAGGATTTATCCAATTATAGATCGTAGTGGAGAATTATGTTAGTTTAGTATTGGCTTCCTGTATTCCCAAGGCTTGCATGCACTAAATACGAATCAGGGAAGATGACCATGGCCAGGCCCCGTGTTGTAGTGTGTGGCAGTAGGCAAGTTGTCTACAGAAGATGTTCAGGAACGGTCTCAGTCTGTCCTGCTCAGTTAAAGTGGGAGGGCAGAACAAATTCTGTGGATTCTCCAGGCAATGATGGAGAGAGAAAGTTGGCAGGGGAGCTTTCAAAGTCTTGCAGGATCAATCAATGCGTTTTCACTACTGAATACCTGCAGACCCTGACAGTGCTACTGAGAAGCTAATCTGCTTCCCCTCGTAACCCAGGCAACCCGCTAACCCTGCAGTTACTTGGCCTCTTCCATCCTGTGGTGACATTTATTAGCACGTTCACTGCACGCCTATATTTTCTGCTCCTGTGTTCCCTGTCATTTGCTTTTCAGGAATCTGACTTTGGAAACCAGTTAAAAATATACTGACCAGCCCTCAGTAGCACTGATAGGGTCTTCAACACAAGAGGCACAAAAGACAATCAGTTGTAAAGGGGACAAGGAATGTTCTGAAGCTGTTTGTTGCATTTCAGTTCCTGATTCGTGCTCTATTTTAAGATGTGGAGCGCCAGTCATTTTCATAACACATTGGCCTGCACTGTGCCTGCTGTGTTTCCGACATAGTGCTCCTGGTGTGTCTGTGCTTTGTCTTTCTGTTGCCTGCACTCCCTTGCCATTGCTGGTAGGGTCTATACCACTGATGTCACCCACTGACATCCCCCAGCTGAACTTCTGCACCACGTGTCCATATAAGTAGTGTTCGCAAAGTCTTAATGCAAGGGATCTCCTCAGCCAGGCCACAGCATACTCCGCCAGTGTGGCCTTGTATGGTCCTCCATGCCGACTGCACCTCCCGTCTGTCAGACTGGTTACTCTTCTTTTTTATCTTTGGAAATTGCATTCCGCAGAGCTGCAGCAAGATGCATCATAGCTGTCAACGCAGCAGTCTTGCATCTCCCCAGTCCAGACCTGTCATCTCCACGTGTTGTTCATCTGGAAAGTTACCCCACCCTCTTGTTTTGTCAGGCAGCTGAGGAGTTTGAATTTACAAAAATAACCTTCATGTGACTGAAGTAATTAACCACGGCCTTTAGTCGGAACTGTTTTTAAACTGCGTGTATGGAACAAAGCACCAGGGAGGTGCAGGAGAGACTATGGCTTGCCACACTTCATATGATCCAAACTTTCAGTGAAGCATTGCGTATATTACTCTGCCATGACAGAATGTATTACTGTATGTAACATAAAGTGCTAATTTATCGGCCACAAAAACTATTTTTTGTATTCACGGAAATAAAAGGTTTCAAAGGAAATTACGTGCCTCAAGAGAATTTGTGCATCTTTGGAGCTACAAACATTGCTGGATTTCACCGTCCACCAGCACTGGGTCATCCACACGCCCTTGCTAGAGTCCACAGCCCGCAGTGTCCTGCACTGGCCCAGCACAGCGACCCACACTGGGCTCAGACTGCAGTCCTTGTGCATGAACCTCTGCCATCTCGCCTCCTAATTCTTTCCAACTTTCCCAGCTCATAGATCTCGTGTTCCTCCCGCGCTGGTGATGATGATGCTTTACTGTCACATAGAGTCCCAGAGTGATACAGCGTGGAAACAGGCCCTTCAGCCCATCTTGCCCACACCGCCCAACATGTCCCAGCTACACTGGTCCCACCTGCCTGCGTTTGGCCCATATCCCTCTAAACCTGTCCTATCCATGTACCTGTCCAAATGTTTCTTAAACGTTAGGATAGTCCCAGCCTCAACTACCTCCACTGGCAGCTTGTTCCATACACCCACCACCCTTTGTGTGAAAAAGGTACCCCTCAGATTCCTATCAAATCTTTTCCCCTTCACCTTGAACCAATGGACAATAGGTGCAGGAGTAGGCCATTCGGCCCTTTGAGCCAGCACCACCATTCATTGTGATCATGGCTGATCATCCACAATCAGTACCCCATTCCTGCCCTCTCCCCATACTCCCTGACTCCGCTATCCTTAAGAGCTCTATCTAACTTTCTTGAAAGCATCCAGAGAATTGGCCTCCACTGCCTTCTGAGGCAGAGAATTCCACTGATTTATAACTCTCTGAGTGAATTTTTTTTTCCTCATCTCCGTCCTAAATGGCCTACCCCTTATTCTTAAACTGTGAAGCCTGGTTCTGGACTCCCCCAACATTGGGAACATATTTCCTGCCTCTAGCGTGTCGAATCCCTTAATAATCTTATATGTTTCAATAAGATCACCTCTCATCCTTCTAAATTCCAATGTATACAAGCCCAGTCGCTCCAGTCTTTCAACATACGACAATCCCGCCATTCTGGGAATTAACCTAGTAAACCTATGCTGCAGGTACAGTGAGATGCATTGATCTGCAAACGTCCCGGTAACATCACCTCTGTCTCCAGCACAACTCTGATTGTAATCTTTCCACAACCAGTCCGTGTACCTTCAGCTGCTGAAGCTGGCACCACCTGTGTGACCTCAAGCCTGCTCATCTGACCCAGCTATGCATTACATGCCCAGTTTAAGCGCCCGTTTGATAACACTTTCAGATGCTCCTGTGCATTGGAGGTGATTCTGATTTCAGCACTGTCTCACCCTGGTTCTCCCCGTGTCCCTCTCTGCCACGCATCTCTTGCCCCCGGTTCGATCCTGACTTCAGCTGCTGTACTGGTAGGCTGGCTTTGCCCAAGCATCTGCAGTTGTCCTGTGATTTGTTTTTCCCCTGCTCTTTAATTCATTCCACCAGGCTGTATATGAAACATAGGAGGGGGGGCATTCTCCCCAAAGTGACACTGTCAGATTAGGTGGTGAGAGGGTGAAAAGGGAATTATGCAGGGCTGTGTTTTTACACAGCATGGTGACTGCCTGAAACCCGCTGGCAGGGATAGTGGTGGAGGAGGCAGATACCATAATGGCATTTCAGGTGCTTTTGGATTGGCATATCGAAGGTATCACAAAATGCTGGAGTAACTCAGCAGGTCGGGCAGCACCTAGGAGAGAAGGAATGGGTGACGTTTCGGGTTGAGACCCTTCTTCAGACTGATGTCAGGGGGGCGGGACAAAGGAAGGATATAGGCAGATGGATATACAGGGAGTGGAGGGATATGGATGATGTTCAGCACAGACATTGTGGGCTGAAAGGCCTGGTCCTATGCTGCTCCACGACTCATCACACTCGCTCATTTAAAGGTGCAGCACTTCTTCACCAGATACCAGAATCAGCCTTTCTGTTTCAGCATCACTCACACCATCACCCTCACCTCCTGTTCAATATATCTTTGCTTCTCAGCTTGCACTTAGTGCTAAATGCATTCTTCTTTACATGAGGTGCAGTGTACGGTTTCTGAACGGTTTGGGGTGGCATGATGGCACAGCAATAGAGATGCTGCCTCACAGTGCGTGAGACCCAGGTTCAAACATAACTACGGGTGCTGTCTGTACGGAGATTGTACATTCACCCCGTGACCACGTGGGTTTTCTCCGGGTGCTCCGGTTTCCTCCCACATTCCAAAGACATGCCAGTTTGCACGCTAATTGGCTTCAGTAAAATTGGAAATTCCTTGGTGTGTGTAGGATAGTGCTAGCATGCGGGAATCGCTGGTTGGCATGGACTCAGTGAACTAAAGAGCCTGTCTCTCAAAATCTAAGTCTAAACTTTGAATGTTAGCAAATTATTTAAAATATTTATATTTCAAAAAGTTGGGGAAATTGATAAATATTTATATGAAATTCTCTTTTGGCCGCTCCTCACTGTAGTCCTAGATTTTATTTGTGGAATATATGCACATTTCAGGGCCTAAATCCTGGTGACATTTCCCCCCCCCCTCCCCCATTCTCAATACCAGGCAGATAGATAGGGTGGTAAAGACATGCAAGCCTTCATCAGTCAGGGAATTAAGTATAGAAGTTGGAACATTATGTCACAGTTGTACAAGGTATTGGTGAGACCTCATTTGGAGTATTGTGTTCAGTTTTGTTCATCCTGCTGTGGGAAAGATGTCATTAAGCTGGAAAGGGTGCAGAGAAGATTTACAAGGGTGTTGCCAGGACTCAAGGGTCTGAGCGATAGAGGTTGGGCAGGCTAGGACTTCCTTGGAGCGCAGAAGCCTGAGGGGTGATCTTCTAGAGCAGCGGTCTCCAAACTGTGGCCCGCGGGCCACATCCGGACCGCCACCAGGTTTTATCCGGCCCGCAGCAAGAATCGGTCGGTACTGTGGGTTGTGTGGCAGCGTGGGGACTTTGCTTTTAGCGGCCTATATGAATGGTTGTTTAGGAATTATTTTAGCGTAGATCACACGTGCACGAGTCACCACCAGATTTTGGCGCCGTTTACGAAAGTCGAAAGTCGGGTCCGTGCGCTGGATGTGCCGGAACGGCTCCCGATCCAGGCGAGACCCAGGCTGCTGCAGGGCCTCCTCCGTCGCCCTCGACTGACTCAGCCCCGTCGATCGACGTCCCTCTCCTCGCCCGACCGACCGACCACCTGTGTGTGTCCCGGGGGGGGGGGG